>NC_133105.1:0-100000 GCF_022965805.1 Primulina eburnea | reverse complement strand
AGGAGCGGCGGTGTGCAAGGAGGCGGCGGCGGTGTGGTGGCTAGGGATTTGAGTGTGTTGCTGAGAGGAATTCGCGATCTGCCACTTTTTTTTATACTGGGTCGCGCGCATATGCGCGCCTTGAAGCGGCGCATATGCGCGTATGCTACGGGCTGGCATGCTGGGAGGTGGCGCATATGCGCGCCCTGATTGGCGCATATGCGCCGACCTTTCTGTAATTGTCGTGCATGTGCGCGCCCTGAGTGGCGCATGTGCGCTGAACTCTCTGTAATTTTCGCGCATGTGCGCGGAAATATGTCGCGCATGTGCGCGGAGCACACTGTCCAAGCGATTCTCGAATTTTTTTTTTTTGAATACCTGCAAAAAATTGCAAAATGCAAATTAATACTTGAGACGAGAAAATTAAAATTAATAAACTAAGGAATCAAAATAAAACGAATGCAAAAATTAAATAAACGTGGGTTGCCTCCCACATAGCGCTTGGTTTAACGTCATCAGCCTGACTTTCTTCAGTCTACTTTGGTTCTCGCAGTGGGATGTTGTCCATGTGTCGCACTTCATTCCCAAAGTAATGCTTGACTCTCTGACCGTTGACTTTGAATGTCTCACCATTTTTGCATTTTAGCTCAATTGCCCCATGTGGGTACACTGTTTCCACTGTGAATGGTCCAGACCATCGTGATTTTAACTTACCAGGAAACAGCCTCAGTCGGGAATTGAATAATAACACATGTTGCCCCGGTTCGAAAAGTCGTCGAAGAATCTGTATGTCATGCCATCTCTTGGTCTTTTCCTTGTATATCTTGGCATTTTCGTATGCATCATTCCTAAACTCCTCCATCTCATTCAGCTGCAGCAGTCGTTGTTTGCCCGATGCTCCCTTAAATTTAATTTTTTGACAGCCCAAAATGCCTTGTGCTCCAGTTCCAAAGGTAAATGACAAGCTTTCCCAAAGACCAACCTATAAGGCGACATCCGATAGGTGTCTTATATGCAGTCCTGTATGCCCATAATGCATCATCTAGCTTGATCGTCCAATCCTTCCGGTTTGTCTTCACTGTCTTTTCTAATATCTGTTTCATCTCCCAGTTGGATATCTTTGCTTGCCCGCCCATTGGCTTGCGGGTGGTATGCCAGTGTCACCCTGTGCTTCACATCATATTTGGCCAATAGTGAGTTAAAAATTTTGTTACAGAAATGCTGTGGGGACCTGGACGCTGATCTTTTTCTTAATCTTCTTTGGGATTTAATTATCAATTAAGATAAAACAGGGTCTAAAATTTTTCTTTTAAGATACAAGTGCGGAAGGTAATGGCATCTAAATAATATACATATCTGTATAAAGTACAATAACGTACAACAGTCTTTCAATTAATCTAAGGTTCAACTACTAAAGTTCCCGTAATAAAACCTATCTATATCCAAGTCCGGAATCACCACGCTAAACTCGTTTTCTCTCATCATCTTCTGACCCCGATCTTGTCCCACCTGTTGTCATGCACACATACAAAACAAGACAACAGCCGGATAATCCGGTGAGAATAAATCCCAGTATAAAACATGGTAAAACATGCATATACATAAATAAATCATGAAATATTCTATCATGAATATAATAAAAAACAATAGATTTCATAATCTGTGAAATTAACTCACAATAAGCATGCAACTCAAATCAGCTAAACATGCTATTCAAATCAAATCATAAAAACATGCTATCATGACTGAAAGCAATAAAAATGGGTTTCATAGTCTATGAAACCACATCTATAAACGTATGCAGTTCTAGTCAAATCATGTCTAGACTCGACTCAACTATAACTCTAGGGATCCCGGTGTGAATAAGACGATCTATCACCTACCCTCCCAATCGGGGTGACTGTACGTCTTATTCCTAGAATTCGGCCTGATCTGTATCCACATCTACAATAGGAGACTGATCTTCCCCGAAGCTGTGATATCACCGAATGTCTAGAAGTTTGACTGTTCTGTCAAGACTTCCTATCTTAAATGCAATGAATAACAATCTGTAAACAAAGCATGCTCATTTCAAAAGATATGAATATATCATCTATAAACATATCATAATCATATCATAAAATAAACAACAATAATTCTAGTATGTGATTTTATTGGGAAACTCAAATAGGATCTTATTTGAGTTGTATCTTCCCGAATATCACATGAATTATACCTTTGTCGTCCCTATCTGACGAAGACGATGACCTGTATCCAAATCTGTCCATATCAAATCTGAAATGACAATATCGAATACGCTGTATCAGTGAATAACTCAATACACAATCTGTTCTGATCAATACTCAACTTAGTACATGATCTGATCAATATCTGAACAAGATACAATTCAATTCATGTCATCGATATCACAATACAGTCTAAATCATATCTGAATCTAATCAATATTCAAATCAATATAACATTATAATCTCGGTCACTATCAAAACTGATTAGATGTCAGTTTGCTGATGTTTCGACGGCAGAACAACACCATCCGAATAACCCCGTCAATCTGAACATCACATATATAATACCAGAACTCATAATCTCAATATCGGTATATTCAAAATCAGTGATACACAATTCTGATATCAAAATCGTAATCAATATCTTTCAAAAATCATAACAATTACAGAAACAGTCTGTTCTTTAATCTGACTTCAATTCTACAATGTCTACGGTAGTATAAACATCATATCTGATTTGTATTCAATTCTGACAACATCATATTTTCAAAACATCTCAAAACGTAAGAAAACTTACGTCCTTGTGCAAGCTTGAGTCAATAGGAACACGATACCGCTTTCGGATTTGAATTTTGATACACGAATGTCTTCAAATTTGATTTTCTAAGCTCAAGAATTCAAAGTATTCCTCTATCCCTCGATTTTCTCTCTTTATCCCTGAAGAATGACCGAGCTCCACCTATATATATCCATGCAATAACATAAGACGTGGCACAATTCTTTGCACTGCACGTCGCACCGCGAGTGCGGTCTGTTTTGCACCACGGGTGCGCTGTGCCCACGGCATGCTTATCATTTTCTAAAATCCAACGACCGCGGGTGCGGTCTTGTTCTTACCGCGGGTGCGGTCACCCCACTGTAGCTGCACCGCGGGTGCGGTCTTGTTCGTACCGCGGGTGCAGTGTGGCTACGGCCTTTCTTACCAAAATTTCATAATTTATGACCGCGGGTGCGGTCATGTTTACACCGCGGGTGCGGTCTTGCAAACCCTATTTTCTCATGTCTTTTCTTCCCTCATTGCATGTCATGCATTCTCATATCTTCCGAGTCTCACGTTAATGAAGATTAATAATCTTGGTTTATCACTTCTATAATTCTCGGGCATTACAAATGCGTACCTTCATCACTGATAATGGCTCTAGGCGTTCCGAATCTTGTGAAGATGTTCCTGTGGACAAACTTAACAACAACTCGAGCATCATTAGTACTGGTGGCGATTGCTTCCACCCATTTTGACACATAATCAACAGCCAGTAAAATGTAAGATTGACCAAAAGAGGATGGGAATGGAACCATAAAATCAATACCCCAGACATCATAAAGTTCCACCTCCAAAATATTTGTTAGTGATAATTCATGTCGTCTAGAAATATTGCCAACTCTTTGGCATTTATCACATGACTTGACTAAAGTATAACTGTCTTTAAATAAATTAGGCCAATAGAAACCTGACTGTAATACCTTAGCTGCTGTTCTAGATGCTCCAAAGTGTCCACCGTAGGGTGAGGAATGACACTGCTCTAGAATTATACCCGCTTCTTCTTCAGCTACACATCGTCTGATTATCTGATCAGCGCATCTCTTGAACAAGAACGGATCGTCCCACAGATAAAACTTGGCATCATGAAGAAATTTATTCTTTTGATGATACGTTAAATCTGAAGGTAATTCTCCTGCAGCAAGGAAATTAGCTATATCTGCAAACCACGGATGTGTAGCACTTACCTTGAAAAGTTGTTCATCTGGGAACGACTCGTTGATAGCTCCACCTTCAGTTCTTTCGTCCAGCTCTAAGCGTGACAAATGATCTGCCACCTGGTTCTCACAACCTTTCTTGTCTTTGACTTCAAAATCAAATTCTTGAAGTAGGAGTATCCATCTTATCAACCTGGGCTTTGCATCTTTTTGGCAAACAAGTAACGAAGAGCTGCATGGTCAGTGAAAACAGTTACCTTGGTGCCAATGAGATATGTTCTGAACTTATCGAATGCAAACACCACTGCTAGCATCTCTTTCTCAGTGGTTGTATAGCTCTGTTGGGCTTCGTTAAGTGTACGACTAGCATAGTAGATAGTCTTGAACATCTTGTCTCGCCTTTGCCCCAATACTGCTCCTAAAGCATAGTCGCTCGCATCGCACATGAGCTCAAAGGGCTCCTTCCAGTCAGGCACTATCATGATAGGTGCAGAAGTCAGAGCTGTCTTGATCTTGCTAAACGCCTGCAAACAATCATCGTCAAAAATAAATGTAGAATCTTTATCTAACAGATTACATAAAGGTCTAGTAATTTTAGAGAAATCTTTAATAAAACGACGATAGAACCCGGCATGTCCCAAGAAACTTCTGATCCCTTTCACATTCTTTGGTGGTGGGAGATTTTCAATTGCCACAACTTTGGCTCTGTCCACTTCCATTCCTCTCGCTGAAATTTTGTGCCCAAGCACAATACCCTCTTGCACCATGAAGTGACATTTCTACCAATTCAACAATAAATTTTTCTCCTGACATCGCTGCAAAACAAGGGTCAAATTCTACAAACAGTGATCAAAGGATAAACCAAAGACAAATATATCATCCATGAAAACCTCCATTATCTCCTCAACCATGTCAGAAAATATGGCCATCATACACCTCTGAAACGTAGCAGGTGCATTGCAAAGTCCAAATGGCATTCTCCTAAAGGCAAATGTACCGTAGGGACAAGTGAAGGTAGTCTTCTCTTGATCCTCCGGTGCTATGACAATTTGATTGTAGCCTGAATAACCATCTAGAAAGCAATAATAATGATAACCACCTACTATATCAAGCATCTGGTCAATAAAGGGAAGAGGGAAGTGATCTTTCCTAGTCGCATCATTCAATTTCCTGTAGTCTATACACACTCGCCAACCAGTCACTGGATGAGTTGAAATCAATTCGTTATTCTCATTTCTAACTACAGTTATGCCTCCCTTTTTAGGCACTACTTGTACTGGTGAAACCCAAGAACTGTCAGATATAGCATAAATAACACCAGCATTTAGCAATTTTAATACCTCAGCCCTCACAACTTCTTTCATGGCTGGATTCAGCCTCCTCTGATGATCAACATAGGGGGAATAGGACTCCTGCATCAAGATTTTGTGCATACAAATAATAGGGCTAATCCCCTTTATATCAACAATTGTCCAACCCAAATCAGATTTAAATTCTCTCAACACCCTCAACAACCTATCATTCTCATCACTAGTAAGAGCAGAAGATATAATTACCGGATGTGACGAACCCTCGTCTAGGAAAGCATAGCACAAGTGACTCGGTAAATCCTTCAATACAAGGGATGCTTTTGGTACCTCTTTACTTGCATCCTCAAGTAACTCTTCAAGTTGGGTATCACTCTTTTCCTTAGGTAGTGTATTGAGAGCAAGTAACTCCTCTTGCACATCCCAATCATCTTCATCTAGTGTAGAAGCTAATTCCAACAAGCATCTCTCCAAAGAGTCTTTTGTCAACTTTCCTGCACCAACATGAGATACACATGAATCAATTATATCAATACTCTTACAAGTACTTACCTCATTTGGTCATTTGATGGTGTTGTAGATGTTGAACACGACTTCATCTCCACCTACTCTCAATGTGAGCTCGCCCTTGTGCACATCAATCAAGGCTTTCCCAGTAGCTAGGAATGGCCTTCCAAAAATAAGTGGCGTCTCCTGGTCTTCTTCCATATCTAAAATTACAAAGTCAGCAGGGAATATGAATTTGTCTACCTTTACCAGCACATCCTCTACTATCCCTCGTGGATAGGTAAGTGATCTGTCCGCCAGCTGCAAAGTAATAGTGCTAGGTTTCACCTCGCCAAGCTCCAAAGTCCTGTAAATAGAAAAAGGCATTAAATTTATACTAGCACCCAAATCACATAAAAGCTCTATTTACTCTAGAACCACCAATAACACAAGGAATAGTAAAACTCCCTGGATCTTTGAGTTTCTGTGGTAATTTCCTTTGAAGTATTGCACTGCACTCTTCAGTCAGCTTTAAGGTCTCAAATTCTTGAAGTTTTCTATTCTTGGACATCACATCCTTGATGAACTTAGCATAATTGGGCATTTGCTCCAATGGATCGGCAAATGGGATGTTGATGTGTATTTTCTTGAAAATTTCCAGAAACTTCGCAAACTGATCATCCAACCCCTTCTTCTTGAACCTCTGTGGATATGGAAGATTTACCTTCGGTAAAGGCTGCTGTTTAAGTACTTTCTCAGGCTCCTCTACTTTCTCTTCTCTAACACTTGCACTCTTCTCCTCATCTTCCTCAACTGCAATCTCTACACTTTCTTCAGTAGGCTCTGGGATCCCAATTTCCTTGCCACTCCTCAGTGTGACAGCTTTGCACTGTTCCCTAGGATTCACCTCGGTATTGCTGGGAAACTGTCCTCGATTCTGATCTTTTAAAGCATTGGCTAGTTGCCCAATCTGTGTTTCCAAGGATTTCATCGTGGCACCCATATTACCCATGTGCGTCTCCATGTTATCAAGACGAGACTCAGTTCTCGCCATTCTCTTCCCAGACTCAGTCACAAATGTGCCAACTAGATCTTCAAAAGATGGCTTTCCTTCCCCTTTTTGTGTGTTGAACCCCGGTGGGGGATTCAACACGTTCTTGTTGTTTGCATAAGAGAAATTCTCGTGATTCCTCAAACCTGGATGATAAGTATTAGGGGGAGGATTACCTCGATAACCTCCAAAGCCACGGTTGTTGATGTACTGAGCTTCCTACATAACTGGCTCTTCCTCAACAGTCACCAATGCTACCTCAGACGTAGATTGGCTTGGCTTGTTCATCGCTGCAATCTGTGCGGTCAATGCCGAAACTTGTGCAGTAAGTGATGTGATTGGGTCTACAGCATACACTCCAGCAGGTTTCCTTGATCCAGATCTTTCACTCGGCCACTGATAACTGTTGATGGTCATCTGTTGAAGCAAATCATAGGCCTCATCAGGTGTTTTAGAAAAAATAGCACCTCCGGCGGCTGCATCCACATTCCCTCTAGTTGGCCTATCTAAACCATTGTAAAATAACTCAATCTGCACCCAATCTGCATAGCCATGATTCGGGCACTTCCTGAGTAATTCCTTGTATCGCTCCCACGCCTCATATAATACCTCAAATTCTCTCTGCCTGAAGTTGGTGATATCTATTTTCAGCTGAGCAGATTTAGCAGGAGGGAAGTACTTTAACAGAAACTTCGTAACCAAATCTGCCCAAGTAGTAACACTTCCCAGCGGTAGAGATTGGAGCCAACTCCTTGTGTGATCCCTAAGAGAAAACGGAAACAGGCGCAATCGAATAATTTCGTCAGAAACACCGTTAATTTTTACCGTATCCGTGATCTCCAGAAAAGTTCTGAGGTGAAGATGGGGATCTGCAGTGGCTGCTCCTCCAAATTGGTTCTGTTGAACCATATTGATGAGTGCGGGCTTTAGCTCGAAATTATTAGCAGCAATAGTTCCACGAGCTATTCCAGAGTAGTGAGCGTTTATGACTGGGCGGAAATGTTCTCTGACTGGCACCTCTCTTGGGAGCTCATTCTGATTATCTCTGTTTTCAGCCATTGCTTTAATTTCGTCTCTCCTTGCTTTCCTTAATCTCCTGGCAGTTCTTTCGATTTCCGGATCAAAAATCAGCAAGTCGGGATTTTGAAATCTTTGCATGCACTGCAAAACAAAAAGATTATAGATTAGCAAAACAAATAAAATAAAATAAAATAAAATAAAGTCTAAATTAAAGTAAAGACTAATTAGTAATGATATCAATATGCAATTAAATAGTTTACTCTCCGGCAACGACGCCAAAAACTTGTAGCGTGTTTTCGCTACCGCAAGTATACGGTGTCAAGTTTTAGTACTTGTTAGAATACAGATATCGATCCCACGAAGAGTAAATATTTAAAACTGTATATTAATTACCACAATTGACATAGCTCAACTTTATTTAAACAAATCAAATAGTTGGTTTAAAATCAATTCAAATAAAATAACAATTCCTGTAATTCTAGCACGCAGCAGAAAATTCACTGAGGAAATAAATCTAGAGATATGATTTCGTCGAGTCTCCCCTATGCTAAATTAACATTGACTAACATTTAATTAAATAGCACCATGTTTATTAACCAAAAACTCACAATATTTTCTATTGCCTCTGTCGAGTGTTAAATAGAAATGTACTACATATTACTAATTTTAATATGTCTATTCAAAATCACGTAGCATGTAATAAAAGTAAACAAGGTTCTTTTATGGATTAGTCAGAGTTATACGTCTTTTGCACGTTATAAATATCTAACGATGTGATTTTTTCTGTCCTAATTTCAATCCCCTCTGTCGAGTGTTAGATTTCAATTATGTGATCAATCGAATTATAGCCAGTAATTCAAGAGCATTAAAGCAAGAAATCACAAATAAACACGATGAAATAATTCAATGAAAATTCAAATCGTCATTAACATAGGTTCCACCACGACTACATCAATCTCTAGAAAATAAAATTAGTTCATGCTCAAATCAAGATCACAATGAAACCTGTTTATGATCATTAAAACATAAAAACAAAGAACCGAATTAGAAACGTGTTGAAGGGAGATAAAAGTGCGTCTCCGTGTCCGGATTTAGCGTCTCCAGTCTCCGTTCTTCGTGTTCCGTCGTTGGCTCTCGTGTTTCCTTCGCACTCTCTGATGGAGGCTGTTTCTAAATATTTTGGAATCCCCCTAAATCCAACGCCGAAACCTATTTAAATCTGGAACTCGCGTCGCGCGCATATGCGCGCCATGAGCGGCGCATATGCGCGCTGCTCTCGGTATTTCTCTTCTTGGGGCATTTCTCGCGCATATGCGTGCTCTTACTCGTGCATATGTGCGAGTCTCACTGTATGGGCCGCGCATGTGCGCGGCTTTGGGGGCGCATATGCGCCACTATTTCTGCCCGTTGCGTGCATGTGCGCGGGAATACGTCGCGCATGTGCGTGGTGGTCACTGCTTGTATCGCGCATGTGCGCGAAATTAAGCCGCGCATGTGCGCCGTTGCCTTGCCCTCGGCTCCTGTTTTTCTCACCCTTCTTCTCATAATCACCATTTTAATGCATTTTCATGCCCACGTCGTAGTCGTACCTAAGTTCCCGCACTCACACCAAAAACAACGCGGAATGCATAATTTTGCCCAAAAAGACTAACAATCTATATGAATTATAAAGATAATTTAAGTGTATAAAATGCACTTATCAAAACAGAATAGGGCTGAGCGGCCCAAACAAACGAGGTATATCTCAAAAGATATCAGGCTCAACATGATATGTCATGCATAATATGCCAAAGCAGTAAAACATGTATCATGCAACAGATAAATATACAGTATATAAGTGTGTATACTACGCTTGGATATCTCAGTAAGTACATCATGTACCTCACTAAAACAATCTGACAGAAAGCTCTGAACCTAGACAATACCAACATAATGAAATCACTAACAAACCAGATCAAACATGCTACAAAGATCTCCCTAATGATCCTTAAATCACTATCTAAGGATTTAGGATTATACCTGCGTCCGTCGTCAGCTCGCTGATGATGTCTCGATCTCAGTTCACCGACCCCTTCTCGAGTCGATACTAGCTCCGAAACTTCCCGACACCAAAGTGCCCTAGAAACGGGCTAGAAAGCCTAAGGTACAACTAGAACTCTCTCTGAAGAATGCGGTGAAGGAAACAAAAGAATCGGCTTCCATTTATAGGTTGCATCCGCACTATTTCAGAAAATCCGAAAAAATCTTATCTGCCACGTGTCCGAATCTCATTGGTCTAGTTGGATTTCTCGAGATAATGTAATCCGAAGTAGCTCGGGTTATTCATTTAAAATTCGGTGGATACCAACAGTTTAATCCCGAATTATCAATTCCTTAATAATACTTAATTAACAACTCATTAATTATGTCTTAATTAATACTTCATTCAAAAAAAATATTCGGGTCATTACAGACAGAGCGCTTGCCGCTTTACCAAAAGCTATAACTGGTGGTAATGGTGCAACTCAAATATTTTAAACCGCACAGCAGCTCAAGCACCATCAATCGCTCTACCAAGCAGGGACAATTATTGCACCCAACAATCTCCCTCCCAATAATTGCATTCCTTGCAATCAATGAAATCGAACTCGTGACCTTGACCCTGATACAAATTGTAGGACCGAGCGCTTGCCGCTTTACCAAAAACTATAGCTGGTGGTAATGGTGCAACTCAAATCTTTTAAACCGCACAACAGCTCAAGCACCACGGTTCGATCGCTCTATCAAGTATGGACAATTATTGCACCCAACATTTACGTTTGACGATTTGAGTTATTTTCTATATCTTTCAAATATTAGTTGGTTATTTTATTTTAAAAATGGTGCAAAAATATTTTATATATTTGGTAAGGTTCGGCCGAAATCATGAGAGTTTTTTTTTATAAAAAATTCTAGTACTTTTTAACTAAAAAGAATAGTAGACGTTTCAGTTGGTATCAGAGCCATGTTCTGTAAAGGGTTGTGCAACCATCAGCACCCGGAAGATCAGTCGTCAAGCCTCAATTTGTAAGTTTTACATGCTTTATATGATTTAATATGATGTTACCTGCATGATGACTTGAATAATATGTTTACGTAACATTTTTACTAGCTTTTTGAGTATATATGCTTTGCGTGCTTAAATTGCTAAATTAAATAGGATATGTAACATGATTAGAAAACTTAGATTTAAATGCATGTTGGTTACGTTAGAATTTGTAAAACGTTCAGATAAAATGCCTCTTAGACGTGCCCCTGTTAATGAGAATCAAGCCGAGAACATTGTGAACCATCAAGGTAATGTTAATACACCCCCGCCTCCATGGATGCCGCTACTCGTGCGATAGAGGGGATGGCTCGTTTCTTTGAGCAGCAGTTACAGCAGTGTTTACAGCAGTTACATCATACACCTAGGCCATAGCATGACATATATGATCAGTTCCGGAGGCTAGGGCCGAAGGAAATATCTGGCAGCACCGATCCCTTTGCTGCCGAGGCTTGGATATGTGCACTCGAGGTACACTTCCTTTATCTGAACATGGGGGATGCTGACCGTGTGAGATGTACCACTTACCTGTTTAGAGATGATGCTTCTTTATGGTGGGAAGGAGCGGAGCATGATATTGATATTGCTACTCTTACTTGGGCTCGTTTCAAGGAGATATTCTATGAAAAATTATTTACTGCTGATGTTAGAAGGAGGCTAAAGAGGGAGTTTATGAGCCTCCGTCAGGGAGACTTAACTGTTGCTGAGTTTGTGAAGAAATTTGATAGGGGTTGTCACTTTGTACCCCTTATTGCGAGAGATCCTGTAGAGAAACTTAGACACTTCATGGATGGACTACGACCCACCATACAAAATAATGTTATCATGATGCGCCCTTTGGATTTTGCCACTGCTACTACTTATGCATTCCAGTCTGAGCATTCCTTAAAGGACATCGAGTTTGAGATACATCGCAAGAGGCAACAACACCAAAATAACAATTAGCCAAACTAGAACCATATAAGGGTCCTCCTAGACCTTAAGGGCCTCAAAGTCCCCAAGGTCGAGTCAAGAAGCAAGGACAGCAAAGGCCACAAAATCCTGGAGCACCAAAGCCTCCTGAGAGGCACCATGCAAGGAGTGCAATCGCTTACATCTTGGCAAATGTGAATGGGGAACATTCAAGTGTTTCTACTGCAAGGAGAATGGGCACAAGGCTGGAGATTGCTCGAAGAGGAAAGCACCAACTGTGGGATGAGCTTATGTTATGAATGCTGAAGAAGCTGAGGAGGAGGCATACACTACACTCATTACGGGTAACCTAGTCGTTTAACATTTTTATATTGCTCTTATTGCATAAGATGTTAAATTGGTTATTATAATTGAATTGAGATCAAGTTTAATCTAGAGGAAATTAAGTTGCACGTACTACCTTAGTTGGATTTAAGATATGATTTTAGAAACCATAGAAATGGTATTTATTTTGACCTTAATTTATGTGAAGAATGTAATATTTCCAAATAAAAAGTTTGGGCCAAAATTAAAGAAAAATCATAATTAAGGGTTGTAAGGGGGCTTCAAAATTTGAGGGGTCTAAGTGCAATTTTTGAAAATATGTGACGAGAAATATGCTACATTCCGAAATCTTAAGGACCGATTGTGCAATTACCAAAAATTAAAGAACCTTACTGCAATAAACCAAAAGTTAAGGGGCTTTAATGCGATTATCGAATTCTTAAGGGTCAAAATTGTAATTCTCGAAATCTAAGGGACCAAAATGAAACTTTTCAAAAATATAATGATTAAATTGCAAATATCCAAAAATTTGGGGACTAAAATGTAAATTTCGAAAGATTGAAGGGCTAAAATGAAATTTTTGAAGAAATGCTTAAGTTCAACGCATAATATTTACCTAATTTTGGGAGAATAATGATAAAAAATTTCCTTAAGCTTCAACACGAAAAGATGTAAATGACGTTTTCGCCGCTTGGAGGATTATCATTCAAGGTGTGGCAACCTATGCACTACTGGATTCGGGAGCTACACATTCCTTTATCTGAAACCATCATCAAACACTGAATATTATTCCTGAAGATATGGGTTTGAGTTTCAAAGTTTCTATTCCTTTTGGTGATCTAATGCTCCCGTCTAAAATTGTCAAGAATCTGGAGCTTCGTTTATTCAAAGATGTGATCGGGTAGATCTTATTGTGCTTCCTATGCCTGAATTTGATCTTATACTTGGTATGGATTGGTTATCAGTGAATGGAGCTTCAATTTATTTTCGTCAGCGATCAATATCTATTCGACCGCCTAGTGGTAAATCTTTTGTCTTTGAGGCGGCGAGGAACAAACAAATTCCGCACATTATCTCTTGTCTTTGTGCGAGGAAGCTTATTAAACGTGGATGCCAAGTTTTTCTAGCATGTGTCACTACCTCACATGCTCCTATTAGTCAGAAATTAGAAGATGTTGATATTGTCAGAGATTTTCCTAGCATCTTTCCCGAGGACGTTTCTGGAATTCCACCCGATCGTGAAGTGGAATTCTCTATTGAACTAATGCCGGGAAATGTTCCTATATCTAAAGAACCTTATCGTCTAGAACCCGCTGATATGAAAGAATTAAAAGATCATCCAAGAACTGCTAGACAAAGGTTTTATTCGCCCTAGTTATTCTCCGTGGGGCGCACCGGTATTATTTGTGAAGAAGAAAGATTGTAGTATGCGTCTATGCATTGATTACCGATAGCTTAATAGGGTCACTATCAAGAACAAGTATCCACTGCCAAGAATTGAAGATTTATTTGATCAGTTACAAGAAGCATCGATATTTTTTTAAAATTGATCTGCGTTCTGGATACTATGAATTGAAAGTAAAAGAATCCGGTGTTCACAAGACAACATTTCACACTAGATATGGGCACTATGAGTTTATGGTCATGCTTTTTGGGTTGACCAATGCACCAGCGATCTTCATGGATCTTGAAAGGATCGGTTAGTAGGTGATAAGTGTTTAGAAGGAGGGGGGTCGAATAAACACTCGCTGATTCTAAATTTTTTTAGGGTTCAGTTTAATGACAAACTGACACTCGGTATCTCGTCAGTTGATAACAATCAGTTTAACTGAAAAACAGTTGCGGAAGTAAACTGACTGAAAGATAGAATAACTGATAGTAACTGAAATAAAAAGCACACGATATGTTTCTGGATGTTCGGAGAATAGAATAACTCCTACGTCACCCCTTCTATAACGAAAATAGGATTTTCACTAAAAGACTTTGATCGAATACACACATTGTACTGACCCACTTCAGTTTGGACTTAACATTGCCAAACTGAAACTCTTAGTTCACAATAATTTTACAGTGTGACTGAATATAACACAACTGAATGAATCTTAACAAAGATTTCAAAGTGCTAGCAAGTTCGTAAAAATAGCCTTGATTTCTACTGATAAATCTGATAAGAGTGAGCTTTTGATATTCAAATACGAGTGATGATTTTAGCAGAGTAACAGCAAGCTTGATTAGAATAGTAGATCGCGTGTTGTCTTTTCAGCTGCCTTCTTCACCTATTTATAAGCTTCCCTCTCAATGGTAATATTAAATAACATTTGAATCTTTATATTCGTTAATTGTCACATCAATATTCTCTGACATCCGTACACTGCAATCTCTGAAATGCGGAGTTCCACTATTAGTTGCAGCCTGTTGTACTATTTGTCTGTTGTCGTTCTCAACTGATGACGTGTTCAACTGGGAGATCAGCTGAAAGATACTTTGCTTGAAAACTCATAACTGATTGTTTTCAGCTGATCAGTTCCCAACTGACCAGTCAGTTAGATTTTGCTTCAACTGATGATGTGGATAATATTTAGCTAGTACACATTAATCTTTAGCTAATGACAACTAATAGTTGTAATATTTGAGTCAGTTAAGCTCGTTGCCTTTGATCAGTTATTCTAAGATGTTTCGAAGCTTAGTTTGTCAAATCACTGAAATTTAGTTTCCAACAATTTTCCCTTTTTTGGTGATTGACAAAACTCAGAATATAATAAACTGATCTTTTGAAGTAAAATAATTCTTTGAATCATTGTAGATAAAACAATTTCTAGTGTACATATTCGTACAAAGAAAACAAATAATCTTCAACAAAGAACTGACAAAAATGTCTCTTCAGTTGTATCCTCTCTTATTCTTTCATCAACCTAGCTGCTTCCCCCTTTTTGTCAAGCACATTGACCTTGAGAGATAGAATCCTAACATCAGCTGCAATGTCTTTGACAGCAGTCAATACAGTAGTCTGCAGCAAATCGATTTTCTTTGAGACAGATAGCTCCATGGATTCAAATCTCTTGCTGATTGAGTCTTGAGTAAGAGAAAGACTTTCAGCTAGGCCTCTGTTCTTTTTAAGCTCGTCGATTGCAAAGGAGATGGAAGTCACAACTATTTGAATAGATTTCAGTTTTCCTGAATTAAATTCATTGGAGGAGTTCAACTTCAGAGAATGAGAAAGCTGAGTGCTTTGAATCACCTTTATTTCTTGAATTATTTTGGACACGTTGAGTTGAATGTCCTGAATTTCTTCAAGGACCAAATCCATATCTGATGATGGATGAAGAGATACTGGTCCAGACGGCCCTTGTTCCTGTTCCTTGGTAGATTGATCAAATATCACCAAAGTTAGGTTAGAAACCTCTGTTTCCTCATGTCTCAGCTCTGGCACATCTTTCACACTGACTTCTTGTTGAACTGGAGGAGAAGAAGATTGATTAGGTGCAGCAAATGGACTGCCCTGCTGATTCAGTTGTGGATCTGCGGTAGTTTCAGTTTGATGGTCAGTGATTGGTGATACTGATGGTTGGTCAACTTAAACTTGTTGCAAGTCGTCAACGTGCCACTGAGCCTCCTCAGTGACAACATTTTCTACAATAAGATCAACAGTTGATTGAATTGGCACATCAGTTTGAGCATCTGTAGCTTCTTGTTCTGTTTTAATATCAACTGATTCCGTTGTAGGCACATTTTCTTGAAATTCTCGGGTGACTGACTGAATGATCTCAATCAATATTGGCAAGTGTTAAGTCAGTGTCCGAGTAAAGTTGAGGACCAGCAGAAGAAGATGGTGGCACATCCTGAGTTGGTTCTACTGATGTAGCAGCAGCTTGTACAGGGGATGACTCTCTGTGATGGCGATTCATCTTCTTCATCTTCGGAAGTGCCTTCATGATTGATTAGCTCTTGATCCATTTCCAAAATTTTATCTGCGATTGCAGAGCAATAAGATCATTGTCCAGCTGAGTGAGCACAGCTCGATCATTGTAAGCAGTTGGACTTGTGGGAATGTATTTGCATTTTAGCTTCTCAATCAGTTGGCCCAACTTCTTGGCTCTGATTTGATCAAAGAAATAGTTCTTTCTTCCCAATGCCTGAACTATTGTAGTAGCCTTGACCATTCTGAGAACAGTTGCCTCCAGTTTGATGAATGTATTCAGCTTTGACTTCTTTTTCAACTGTTTGACAAAAGTGTGCGTTTCGAACCTCATCCACGCATCATAAACCTTCAGTTTGGACTCAGCAAATGCATTGACCTGTTCCCATATGAGGTCAATGTGAGTCTGAATGGCATTTGATGGCCTGGGCTCTTCGATCAACTTGCCCTTTCCTTTCTCATCAGAAAGAATATGTGGAATGTTCAGTCCTGAGTAAGTAGTGTCCACTCGTTCCTGAATTATGATTCCTTTTGGACGAGCATGAGCAAGAATTGAAGGTAGTTTGATTTGGATCAAAGGAGCTTAAGCTTTTTTTGCTGATTCCTTCTTCTTATCAGCTGTAGAGATAGATTTCTTGGATGGATAAGTTGGTGGAGGTAACTGATCTTTAGCTAAAACATCAGCTGGAATGGCTTTCAAAGGAATAGCCTGCATAGGCTGTTGAGCATCTGATGGCTTCAATCTCTCAGCTGGTATAGATGCCAACTTAGCCACTGGCTTTGTCTTCTGAATCCTTTGCTTCTTTGTAATCAACTGAAAGAGTGTTTCCTCAGAATCTGATCCACTGACGATCAGTTTTCTCTTGGTAGTCTTCAGTTGTGCCAGAGTCTTGGCCTTTTTAACTGACTTGGGAGCAGCCTCCTGAGTCCCAATCTCCTTCTTGATCTTAACAAACTAATCAGGAGAGATGTCCAGTTTAGTTTTTGGTGGCTGAACATTTTTGGCATTGAAAGCTTTGAATTTTGATGATCTTTCTGAAACATCAGCCACCAACCCTTTGACTTTTATCAAATAACTCAGCTGAACTGCAATCCTTTGGACTGCTTGGTGGATTGGAACATATTCTTCAAGATGTTGAAGATAAGGTGCTTCCAGTTAAGTCTTCGTCCAGCCATGATAACAGTAATGGCTTGAAATTTCTCTAAGGTAAGGGCAGCAAATGATCTTGCCTTTGCCAATAACCCCTTGGCTACTATATCATCCAGCAACTGAACCTCATGCTTCAGTTATTTCTTCGGATCGGAAACCTTGATTTTCCGTCCACTAGCAGAGAGGAGAGTTTGCATCTCTTGAACATCAGATGCTTTGACTTCAGCAAGGTGTGTCAGCCCATCAGAAGGCAACAAGAACATTTCTCCAAACGAATCTTCAAAGATGGTCAACAACTGACCATTGACAGTGGAGATGATTCTTCCATCAGAATTGATATTCCCATTAGAGTAGAAGTCAAGAAGTTCCTTTGGATAGATTTCTTGCGAAGAATGCCCCAAAAATGTCCTCAGCCCAGCTGATTCTAGCTTCAGAAATACGTTTTTAACATCGGCTTCTCCGACTGATAGAACTGAAACAAAATTATAGCCATAGCATTCAACATGTGAGCGGGGATTTGATTTGACATTAGAACTGAATGATTTCCTGCGAAAAGGAAAGCTGGAATTTGCTTTTGCTTTGAGAATTTTTAGGTATGCATATGGAAGAAGAACTGAAATGAAGCGGGTAAAGTACTGATGTACGTGACTGTTCGAATTATTGGACACGTGTCAGTTCAGGAAATTTTTGAATCAAGGACATATGTTCGTGTGGTAAAATCGTGTGTTGAAAAATGCATGGATTAAAAGGGTCCACGTTTCAACCAGTCATTTGTTGAAAGATAGCATTTAATACTTGATAATCAGTCACGTCACTAAATTTGGAATAAAAAATGGTTAATTTATTAACCTATGTGAGAAGATTTGTGAAATAATCAGTTGAACGATCAGTTGTGAAACTGTGTCTTTTCAGTTGAAGATTTACTAACTGCTGTCTTCTCAATTAACATTTTAAACAAATATTCCTCCTTAATAAATGCATATAAATATTACAAGAATTTAAGCAAGATGAATCAAATTAAATCTTATGCTTAGAAGGTTAATCGTTTTCCGTAATGACTTTGTCCTTTCATCTTCCTTGACCCTGGGCTATAAATAAGAGTTGCTCAGTTAGTCGCAAACATATCAGCAAATAATATTCAACAGCTAGAATGGCAGGTGCAGGTAGCTCAAAGACTCTAGATATGGCTGAAGACTTCATGAACTCAGCTCTGCAAAAAAGAAAAACTTATATGGAAGATGAAGTTTTCCATAAAATCCTTCGATAATGGGAGGAGCTACAAGGACTCCAGTTTCTTCAAGAGTATGGAATGGCTACCACTCCCAAAATGATGGCAAAACTAGAGAAATATCAGGAATGCTTGCATGTTGCTAACACGGTGGACATCTTCGACGAAGACAATGTCTACCAGCTGATTCTCTACAAGTAAAGGAGGATCCTAGAGCGTATAGCTGACTCCGATAGCTTCCTTAAGACTTCCACCGGTGATTTAAACCGTTGGTTGAACAAGTGGAGGTCTTTTGTTAAGGAAGAGTTTTTCGACGTAATCCGTAAAAATTTCTTCAAATGAATAAAATGTTTATTTCATTTATCTCTGTATTTTATTTTCCTGCAATAGTTAATCTCATCAGTTCAGAAGTAATTCATAAACTGAACATAATAACTGACAAAAGTTGAAATTCAAATGGATAAAAGAACGAACTGAATGAACAGTAACTGACTAAAGAACTGATAGATGACACAAATTAATTAACAACTGATATATCAATAGCAAAACTGATTAGGATAAATCAATTAATCCAAGTATATTGCGAAAGTGAGAAAACTTAGTCTCGAGCAATGGTTTGGTGAAGATATTAGCTGCTTGCTGCTCAGTTGAGACATATTCCAGTCGTATGTCCTTCTTCAAGGCATGATCTCTGATGAAGTGATGCCTGACATTTATATGCTTGGTCCTCGAGTGAAGAACTGGATTGTAGGTAATGGCAATCGTGCTTGTATTTTCACAGAATATGGGCAATCTTATAGCGTCAACTCCATAATCTCTTAGTTGTTGCTGAACCCAGAGCTGCTGAGCACATCAGCTTCCAGTAGCTGTTCTGCTTCAGTTTTCGAAGTTGCTATGGATGTTTGCTTCTTGCTGAACCAAGAGATCAGTCTGTCTCCTAGAAAATGACATGATCCACTTGTACTTTTACGATCAAGCATACATCCTGCATAATCTGCATCTGAATATCCAACTAAATTGAAAGTAGATTCTTTAGAATACCATAACCCAACATTTTTTGTGCCCTTAAGATATTTTAAAATAAACTTGGCAGCTGAAAAATGTGATTGCTTAGGGTTTGCCTGAAATCTAGCACACATACAGACAACAAATACAATATCAAGACGACTAGCAGTTAGGTACAATAATGAACTTATTAAACCTCTGTAAAGTGTCACCTCAACAGATATTCCCCCTTGATCAGTGTCCAGTTTTACTGATGAGCTCATGGGAGTACTTGCAGCTGAACACGATTTCATGCCAAATTTATTCATCAACTCCTTCGTGTATTTAGTTTGACTAATAAAAGTTCCTGTCTCCAGTTGCTTCACTTGTAGTCCAAGAAATAATGTCAGTTCACCTATCATGCTCATTTCAAATTTCTCTTGCATCGACTTAGCAAATTTCTAGCATAATTTGGGGTTAGTTGACCCAAATATGATGTCATCAACATAAATTTGAACGAGTAAATTGTGATCATTCTTTGAAAATTTGAACAATGTCTTATCAACTGATCCAACAGAAAAATCGTGATCAGTTAGGAATTTTGAAAGAGTTTCATACCAAGCTCTTGGAGCTTGTTTAAGACCATATAGCACTTTGTTCAAATGGTAGACATGATGAGGAAAATGATGATTGACAAAACCTGGTGGTCGTTCAACGTAAACTTCCTCTTGCAACTGGCTATTCAGGAATGCACTCTTTACATCCATCTGGTAGACTTTGAAGTTCTTGAATGATGCATAGACAAGAAATATTTTGATAGCTTCCATTCTTGCAACCAGTGCATATGTTTCATCATAACCAATTTCTTCTTCTTGCCTATATCCTTGTGCTACCAATCTCGCCTTGTTGCGCACAACTAAACCATCTTCGTTCAGTTTATTCATGTACACCCATTTTGTACTTATAACAGTTTTTGAAACTGGTCATAGAACTAAGTTCCAGACATTGTTATGGGTAAACTGATTCAGCTCTTCTTGCATTGCATTTGTCCAGTTTGGATCATCAAGAGCTTCATCAGTTTTCTTCGTTTCCAATTGCGATACAAAAGCTGAATGAATAAATAGATTGAGAATTTGATTCCTTGTTCTTACCGGGTCAGATGGATTACCTATCACCAATTCTGGAGGATGTGATTTCTTCCATCTAAGTTCAGCGTTTGTTGCTTCTGTATCAGCCATTTCTTCAGTAGGCAATTGAATGTTTTCAGTTTAGTTGCTGCATCAGTTGGTAATGGAATATTATCAATAGGCTCCTCCAACTGATTATCAGGAACTACTTCCTGTTCGACTGATTGGTCCAAAATTTCAGGTTCAGGTGTTTGAAGGATGTTTCGATTGATATGATTTGCTTCTTCATGATCATCCTCCAAACTGATATCTGTAAATCGAGCAATTGGATCGGTTGGCTTATCAGTTAGTAAAGTTTCATAAAAAACAAGATGTATAGACTCTTCAAAATTTATTGTGCTCTTGTTAAAGACTCTATAAGCTTTGCTAACTGACGAATATCCTAAAAATATTCCCTCGGGAGATTGGGCAAACCAGTGACAAGATCGTGGTTACTCAGATATGCAATAGATTTAAAGTTCATGTGATTTAATCTCTAATGCCACAACCAGATTTTAGAAAAATTTGAAGTAATGAAACATACTGGTGCATAAGGTTGATAATTCCAACTGACTATGTAAGTGTTTCCACATTGTTTTCTAGTTAGTATGACCTCATCAGTTGCATCTTTGACTGAACAAGAATTTTTGTCAAACTGAACTGAGAATCCATTATCTCATAACTGACTAATGCTAATCAGATTATACTTAAGATTCTCAACGAACAAAACATCATCAATGATAAAGTTACCATAGATTCCCAACAAATATTAAAAGTTTAGCTACTCGAGTTCATATTAAAACTAAACAAAACAAAGTTTAAAGATGAAAGCTAAATTAGAAATACTAGAATTGACGAAAAACGCGAAGAACGACGCCCGGAAATCTTCGACTCTCCAACTCCAAGCACAAAAGTTCTCTCCAACTTGTGACGGCTCTGAAAATATGTCTCAATACCCCCAAAAAGTCGTCCAAATCGCTTCCCTATCAGCCACACCTCCAAAATAAGGTAAAGAATCGGCTGCAAAATCTTGCCAAAATTAGGTGGTGCTCGGGCGGTAAAGAATTACCGCTCGAGCGCCACACCCTCTGTAAAACACTTGGGCATGCGGTTTCTGGCGCTCGGGCGGTAGAAAAGTACTGCTCGAGCGCCGACTTCTCTGGACTTCTCCTTGGCAATTCGCCTCTCGCGCCCGGGCGGTACACTTTCACCGCCCTAGCGCCGCCTCTTCTGCAAATTATCTTCTTAGCTTGGCATTTGGCTCCGATTTTTGTTTTCGGCCATTTTTCCTGCAAATTTGTCGCGCACAAGTGAGAAACGATCAAATGCGTATGATTACTCTAAAATGAACAAAATGAAAACGAAATGTACGCATGCACAATGCAAACACACACAAAGTAATGCAATAAAACACGTAAAAATCACACATATCAACCCCCTCATACTAACCTTTTGCTTGCCCTCAAGCAAAATAGGTTACAGACCACAAGCGAAACACGAAACAAACACAAAAAGAAGGGTATTAAAATAACTAAACTGATGGTGAAATAGCAACTGGCATCTCCCGCCTCAGCGGGTTTTTTTGAACCACATACACTTAGTCAAATCACAACATATATTACTGCCCCTCCAAAACATCGCACAACATTTGTTCTTCTCCTACAGAGTGTGGTCGTGTGTGCCGTGGATTTTTCTAGCTTGTGTTTTAGAAAGCTTTATTCGCAAATCATCTGGGTCGCCAAATAGACAAGTCAACGCAAGTTTCGCTCTCTTGAGTTCTGTTTTCATTCGGGACCAACCAGTAAACACATAAAGTGGTAGAGTTTCATGGTAAAACAACAAAGTGTATGGGGTCAATAGCTATAACTGCTCAACTGGCTCAGGGAGATTGGGAGTACGTAGATCATTTTCACTATGCTCTTGTCAGAAATTTTCTCTGACATTCCTCAACGCCTTACATCTCCATCTTTTTAGCCTTGGGATAGGATTTCATCCTTTTTTGGCTCCCCTACACCTTACATCCCCTTTTTTTATTCCACTTTTTTTCTTTTTTTTGATGCATAGTTTTCTCATACGTACTCCCTAGGTTTTGGATGTGGTGTATGCTTATTAATCTGGCCTAAGGATGACTTTTCAGGTCCTATGAACGATTGGATGGAGGATGTTTGATACATACTCTTGATTTTCTACTCGAATTCATGTTACTGGTTAGTCCCTCATGTCAACAGATATTCCTTCAAGTTCTACTCGCATATAATGTTTCTCCAGTTCCCCTCACAGATTATTTTGAACTTAACTGTCATCGACACCACTATTAAAATCCACTATGTGTGCATAAAACGATTTCAATTCACTTGGGGATTCATAACGAGTTATAAGACTAAGTAACATGCAGTTCATTTATCCCACAAACATCATTGGCTACCAATTTACTAGTTTCACCATCACTGACACTCATGCAAGACAAATACGAACGAAGACAAATAAGAATACGAACAACGACCCCCTCATACTAAAAGTGTGCAATGTTCCCATTGCAACAAAAGACTCAAAACACAGAAATGCAAATACAAATGCAGACTCATAAACATGAAAGCTAAAAACATGCTAGACTGAAACAACGATAAGAAAGAAAACCGAAAGCGGTAAAGAAAGAAAAGTGCAAGGAAGGGGAAACAGTGAACTCCCCTGATCAAGGTTCCTCCTCGTCGTGCTCCGGCGGTGGCACTCCTGCTGCATCCCCCTGATGAAGATAGTCGTACTGAAACTGGTAGGGGGGAATAAACGGTGGACATGGTGGTATAGTCCCTGGGCCTATGCCTCCGTGGATGAGCATGATGCGCATCATGGAGTCGAGATGTGTAAGATGGGTCGCCGCGTTGTTGTTGATCTGCTCCTGGTGAGCCATGAAAGCCAGACTCTCATCCATTTTCTCATTTTGAGTGCTCCTGCGGGGCTGTGGGCGACGAGGGACAGCAGCGCTGGATCCACCGGCTTCCTCCGCCTGAGTGGGGAAGTCCACCCGTCGTTTTGCCCTTTTTCACTGTTCATCCTCCTGACACATTGGATTCATTGGTTGAAACCACTCCTCGTCCTCCCGAAAATTTACCCCAGCCCGCGCACACAATTCAGATATGATCGTCGGAAAGAAAACACCAATGTGGCTGTTGTGAGCACTCAACATGATCTGAGAAGCTATAAGTTTGCCCACATTTATGTGGTATCCTTGGGTCAATGCAAAAAGTAGCACCGCTCGTTCCTTTTGTACCTCGCTCTTATGCGAGACTGACATCATTCTTCGGGCCACAAACAAATACCACAAGGCAACTTTAGCTTTCAAGTATTTCTCGTCAAAGCAGCTTGGTGGTCCGCCCAATGGTTTCCACATCGCACCCGGATGACATAGAGTCTCGATAATCAAGGTGTAGTTGGGATCAGCCACTAACGCCTGGAAGTTAGAGTCATCAACCTCAGCCGTTTCTAAGAGGGAGTTAATCGTGGCAGAATCAAACGGCCCAAGCTTTCCTCTAACAAATGCCCTACTATCAGTTCGTTCACCGGCATTAGCGTAGAATTCCATAACCACAGATACCACAGCCGCCTTAGGTGGCTCGCTAAATTTTTCCCATCCTCTTCTTTCCAAGTCCACAAGAGTTGGAATGTATCTATCGTCAAAGGTACGTAGAAATCCTCTTTCGGCAATGGGGTTTCTATGTATTTTGGCATGTTCATATCTATCCCATGGTACGAAGCGTGTTCTATCAAACGAGGAGGAAGAAGAGGAAGAACCGGGGTTACCTCTTTGTTTCTTGGGAGCCATGGTGGTTGAAGATGGAGATGGTGACCGGAGTTGTAGAGGGAAAAATTACCTGATTTTCAAGGAGGAGTGCACCCACTGTACCCAAGTCTTGATCTTTAGAGAAATTTCCTACAAGAAAATGAGAGGGGCGAAAGTGAGAGTTAGGGATTGTGGAGGAAATTTCGTGCAGAATGAAAGAGGGGAAAGGGATTTTCGCTTTTTAACGCAGTCGCGCTCGAGCGGTAGAAAACTACCGCTCGGGCGCCAACCTCTCGGGAAATATTTTTTCAGAAGTAAGTGTTCGCGCTCGAGAGTTAAATATTTCCGCCCGAGCGCGGATCTGTCTGGAAGTTTTTGTTTGGAACAAGTTGTCGCACTCGAGCGGTACAAAATTACCGCCCGAGCGCAAAGCTCTCTGGACTTTTCGTTGTTTTTTTTTACACAACTATAAAAAAATAAAACATACTGACAAGAAAGAAAAATCAAATAAATTGCAAGAGAAATGGAAGGAAAGGTAGTTCTCAATTTACAGTCGAGAGCTAGACTGTAGGCCGGTCTCAGTTTGAATTGTCTTGGAACCAGATGATTCCAAGTTGTGGCTCAACTATGCCACCCATGTAGTGCTTCAGTCACTGGGCATTGACCATAAATGTCCCATCCTTCCCATCGTGCAGTTCCACGGCCCCCGACGGGTATACTTTAGAAATCACAAATGGTCCAGACCATCGTGACTTCAATTTTCCAGGAAATAGTCGCAGTCGGGAATTGTAGAGAAGGACATTGTCACCTTCCTTTAATTCCTTCTCGATGATCCGCTTGTCATGGGCTTTCTTCGTCTTCTCCTTGTATGACAATGCAAGATCATATGCCTGGTTCCGGAGTTCCTCCAATTGATCCAGTTGCAACAGACGTCGTTCACGTGCGTCAGTAAAATTAAAGTTCAATGCTTTGGTAGCCAAGTATGCTCGATGCTCTAACTCTACAGGTAAATGAAATGCTTTACCAAAAAACAACCTATATGGTGTAGTGCCTATAGGTGTTTTAAAAACAGTCCTATATGCACATTATCTTCTTGGCTTGGCACTTGGCTCCGATTTTAGTTTTTCCGGTCATTTGTCCTACAAATTCGTCACACCCAAGTGAGACATGATCACATGCAAATGTTTACTCTAAAATGAACAAAATGTGAATGAAATATACGCATGCACCGTGCAAACACACACACACACTAATGCAATAAAACACGTAAAAATCACACCCATCAACCCCCTCATACTAACCTTTTGCTTGCCCTCAAGTAAAATAGGTTACAGACCACAATCAAAACACGAAACAAAAAAACACAAAACTAAAGTATTAAAATAACGAACTGATGGCGAAGTAGCAAACTGACATCTCCTGCCTCAGCGGGTCTATGAACCACATCCAATTAGTCAAATCACAATATTTATCAATACACTTTGCAAAGCACCTTATAGCCTTTTGATATGACCATGAAGTGTGGTCGTGTGTGTGTGCTGGGGGTTTAACTAGCTTGTGCTTCAGACAGTTTTATTCGCAAATCGTGCGAGTCACCGAATCGACAGTTCAACGCCAGTTTCTCTATCCTGAGTTCCGTTTCTACTTGCGACCAACAAGTAAACACAAAGCGGCAAAATTATCTGGTAGTATGAATTGGGGAGTCAATATCCATGAGTTTTCAAGCGGCTCAAAGTACACTGATCATTTTCATTATGCACTTGTCAGAATTTTTTCTGAAATTCCTCAACGCCTTACATCTCCATCTTTTTAGCCTCGGGATAGGATTTCATCACTCTTGGCTCCCCCACACCTTACATCCCCCTTTTTATTTATTTATTTATTTTTTGAGTGCATAATTTTCTCATGTGTACTCCATAGGTTCTGAACATAAGGTGTTCGCTTTTAGATGGCCTAGGGATGGCTTTTGAGGCTCTATGCACGATTGGGACAAAGAGGATTTTAGGTATGCTCTGATTATCTACTCGAGTTAATGCTACCGGATGGTCACTCCTATCAACCGAAACTCATTCAAGTGCTACTCGCATATCATGTCTCTTTCAGTTTCTCCCACAGATGTTTTAAACTTGACTGTCATTCACACCACTACCAAAACCCATTTTTATGTGCATATGAAAACATACAATTCACCAGGGGATTTATACGAGTGATACGACTAAGCAACATGCGATTCATTTATCCCATAATCATCATTGGCTACCAATTTACTTGTTTCACCATAAACTGACACTCATGCAAGAAAAATACGAAAGACTACAAATATGAATACGAAAAACGACCACCTCATACTAAAAGTGTGCACTGTCCCCATTGCACAAAAGACCCAAAACACAAAAATGTAAACACGAATGCAGAATCATAAACACAAAAGCTAAAAACAAGCTAGATTGAAACAACGGCAAGAAAGAAAACATCAAGCAGTAAAGAAATAAAAGTGCAAGGAAGGGGAAACAGTGAACTCCCATGATCAAGGCTCCTCGTCGTCGTGCTCCGGCGGTGGCACTCCTGCCGCATCCCCCTGATGAAGATAGTCGTACTGAAACTCGTAGGGGGGGGGGGGATAAATGGTGGACATGGTGGTATCGTCCCTGGGTCTATGCCTCCGTGGATTAGCATGGTGCACATCATGGAGTCGAGATGTTCAAGATGGGTCGCCACGTTGTCGTTGACCTGCTCCTGGTGAGCCATGAAAGCCAGACTCTCATCCATTTTCTCATTCTGAGTGCGTCTGCGGGGATGTGGGCGACGAGGGACAGCAGCGCTGGATTCACCGGCTTCCTCCGCCTGAGTGGGGAAGTCCACCCATCGTTTTGCCCTTTTTCGCTGTTCATCCTCCTGAAAAATTGGCTTCATCGGATGAAGCCACTCCTCGTCGTCTCGAAAATGTACCCCAGCCCGTGCACACAATTCGGATATGATCGTCGGAAAGAAAAGCGCAATGTGGCTGTTGTGAGCACTCAACATGATCTGAGAAGCTATAAGTTAGCCCACATTTATGGTGTATCCTTGGGTCAATGCAAAAAGTAGCACCGCTCGTTCCTTTTGTACCTCGCTCTTATGCGAGACTGGCATCATTCTTCGGGCCACAAACAAATACCAAAGGGAAACTTCAGCTTTCAAGTATTTCTCGTCAAAGCAGCTTGGTGGTCCGCCCAATGGTTTCCACATCGCACCCGGATGACATAGAGTCTCGATAATCAAGGTCTAGTTGGGATCAGCCACTACCGCCTGGAAGTTAGAGTCATCAACCTCAGCCGTTCCTAAGAGGGAGTTAATCGTAGCAGAATCAAACGGCACAAGCTTTCCTCTAACAAATGCCCTACTATCAGTTCGTTCACCGGCATTAGCGTAGAATTCCCTAACCACAGACACCACGACCGCCTTAGGTGGCTCGCTAAATTTTTCCCATCCTCTTCTTTCCATGTCCACAAGAGTAGGCATGTATCTATCGTCAAAGGTACGACGAAATCCCCTTTCGACATTGGGGTTTCTATGTATTTTGGCATGTTCATATCTATCCCTAGCCGCCGCATTCACGAAGCGTGTTCTATCAAACGAGGAGGAAGAAGAGGAAGAACCGGGGTTACCTCGTTGTTTCTTTGGAGCCATGGGATTGTTGGCGAAGATGGTGCCTTGAATCGGAGAAGATGACCAGAGTCATGAAAATTCTTGTTTTCCTACGAAGATTGTTCCAGCTTGCCAAGGATTTGAGTAGGAGTTGAAGCCTACACAAGAAAATCGAAGAAGTGAGTGAGGTGGATTTAGGGATTTGGGGGGTGATCTGCGCAGAATAAACGCAGGTGCGCTCGAGCGGTAGAAAAATACCGCTCGAGCGCCGAGTTCTCGTGAAAATTTTTTTTCTTTTGGGGCAAGTGTTCGCGCTCGAGCTGTAAAAAAATACCGACCAAGCGCCGAGCTCTCTGGAAATATGTTTTTTGAAATAAGTCCTGGTGCTCGAGCGGTATTATTGTACCGCTCGAGCGCGGAGGTCTTTGGAATTTTTCCAATCTTCTTTTTTTTAAAAAAAATTAAAAACAAAATAAGAGTAAAAGACTTGACAAGGAAGAAAAATCAAATTAAATGCAAGAGAAGGGAAATAAAGGTAGTTCTCAATTTACAGTCGAGAGCTAGACCGTCGGCCGGTCTCAGTTTGAATTGTCTTGGAACCGGGTGATTCCAAGTTATGGCTCAATTATGCCACCCATGTAGTGCTTCAGTCGCTGGGCATTGACCGTGAATGTCCCATCCTTCCCATCGTGCAGTTCCACGGCTCCCGACGGGTATACATTAGAAATCACGAATGGTCTAGACCATCGCGACTTCAATTTTCCAGGAAACAGTCGCAACCGAGAGTTGTAGAGTAAAACATTGTCCCCTTCCTTGAATTCCCTCTCGATGATCCGCTTGTCATGGGCCTTCTTCGTCTTTTCCTTATATGACAGTGCAAGATCATATGCCAGGTTCCGGAATTCCTCTAACTGATCCAGTTGCAGCAAACGTCGTTCACCTGCATCAGTAAAATTAAAGTTCAATGCTTTTGTGGCCCAGTATGCTCGATGCTCTAACTCTACAGGTAAATGACATGCTTTACCAAACAACAACCTATATGGTGTAGTGCCTATAGGTGTTTTGACAACAGTCCTATATGCCCAAAGGGCATCATCTAACCTCACCGACCAATCTTTCCTACTGACACCTACAACTTTCTCCAAAATTCGCTTTATCTCTCGGTTTGACACTTCCACTTGACAGCTCGCTTGGGGGTGATATGGGGTAGAGATCCTGTGTGTGACACCGTATTTGCTCAAAAGTTTTTCAAAGAGTTTGTTGCAAAAATGAGTGCCACCATCACTAATGATTGCCAGTGGTGTCCCAAACCTGTTAAAAATATTTTTCTTCAAAAATTTCAGGACCACTTGAGCATCATTAGTGGCATATGCTTCTGCCTCGACCCACTTAGACACATAATCAACCGCAACCAAGATATATTTTTTCGTGAACGAACTGGGAAACGGTCCCATGAAATCTGTCCCCCATACATCAAAAACCTCACACTCAAAAATTTTATTCAAAGGCATTTCATGACGGTTAGAGATGTTACCTGTCCGTTGGCATCTATCACATTCTAGCACATAAGAACGTACATCTTTAAAGAGAGTTGGCCAATAAAATCCACATTGGAGTACCTTAGATGCTGTCCTTGTTGGTCCAAAATGACCACCTACCTCACGGTCATGGCAATGGTTAAGAATTTGCCCAAACTCGTCCTCTGCAACACACCTTCTTATCATAGAATCTGCACAAATCTTAAACAAAAACGGTTCCTCCCAAAAATAATATTTCACGTCAGAGAAGAATTTCTTTCGTTGGTGAGAAGATAGATTTGGTGGTGGTGTGCCTGTGACATGAAAGTTAGTGAAATTTGCATACCACGGACAATGTTTCATCTCAAACAGTTGCTCGTCAGGAAACCAATCATTAATAGCCTTATCTACACAGTCATTACTAACATGTTCTAGTCTAGACAAATGATCCGCCACCATATTCTCAACACCTTTCTTATCTTTTATTTCCAAATCAAACTCTTGAAACAATAAAATCCACCGAAATAGGCGTGGCTTTGAATCTTTTTTAGCAAGTAAATATTTCAGTGTCGAGTGATCTGTGTAAATAATGACTTTGGACAAAACAAGATATGCATGAAATTTGTCAAGCACAAATACTACTGCAAGTAATTCCTTTTCAGTTGTCGCATAATTCAATTGAGCCTCCTCTAAGGTTTTACTTGCGTAGTAAATTGTATGAAATACCTTTTTTTGCCGCTGGCCAAGCACAGATCCCAACGCAGTGTGACTTGCATCGCACATGATTTCGAAGGGCAGATCCAAATCTGGTGCCACCAAGACAGGAGCCGTCACCAAGCGCTCCTTCAGATTCTCGTATGCCTATAAACAATCAGTATTGAAATCAAAGGGCACATCTTTCATAAGTAAGGAAGATAGAGGTTTGGCAATTTTAGAAAAATCTTTGATAAAACGCCGATAAAAACCGGCATGGCCTAGAAAACTTCTAACTCCCTTAATAAATGCCGGAGGTGGTAAGTTCTTGATAACTTTAACTTTCGCCTTATCCACCTCCATTCCATGCCCTGATATCTTGTGCCCCAATACTATTCCTTCTTGTACCATAAAATGGCATTTTTCCCAATTCAGCACCAAATTCGTCTCCTCACATCTCATCAATACCACCTTCAAATTCTGCAAATAGTCATCAAAAGAAGAACAAAAAATCAAGAAGTCATCCATAAAAATCTCAAGAAAGGTTTCTATCATGTCATGAAATATAGCGGTCATGCATCGTTGAAAAGTGGCAGGGGCATTACACAAACCAAAGGGCATCGGTCTAAAAGCAAAAGTGCCATAAGGACAAGTGAAAGTGGTTTCCTCTTGGTCCTTGGGCGCAATCATGATTTGGTTATACCCAGAATACCCATCCAAAAAGCAATAAAACTCATGACCCGCTAGCCTCTCAAGCATTTGATCAATAAAGGGAAGGGGAAAGTGGTCTTTACGGGTGACATCATTTAATTTCCTATAATCAATGCATACACGCCATGCTGTAATAGTCCTAATGGGTATTAATTCATTATTTTCATTTGTGATCATAGCAATCCCGCCTTTTTTCGGCACACACTGAACAGAGCTTACCCATGCACTATCAGATATAGGATAGATAATACATGCATCAAGGAGTTTGATAGTTTTTGTCTTTACTACCTCTTGCATCTTTGGATTCAATCTTCTCTGAGGTTGCACGAGAGGTGAGTACTTTTCTTCCATCAATATCTTGTGCATGCAGACTGATGGATTGATCCCTTTAATATCCGCCACTTTCCACGCAAATTCACTCTTGTGCGCTTTCAAGAATTTCAACAGTTTGTCCTCCATCACATCTGTCAAAGTAGCAGAAATAATGACAGGTAAAGTGTTATCCTCACCTAGGTACACGTACTTTAGGTAAGGAGGCAATGGTTTGAGCTCAAGCGTCGGTGGCTCCTCCAGGCTTGACTTCTGAGTGAGCAAGTCTCTTCGATCTCCCAAATCTTCTAATCTCATCTTTTTTGGCCTCTTCCATGGCTGGTTGGCATTGAGGTATGCCACTATTTCGGCTTTCTCTGAATCCAATTCATCTTCTCTCATTTCAGTAGTGAGAGTGGCCTCCAAAGGGTCCTTAAGAGCATCCTGTACATAGTTAGACACAAAGGCATCAAAATAATCAATTCTATAACAACTATCAGAATGCAGTGTGTGCTTAAGTGCATTAAAAACATCAAAAGTAATTTCTTCCTCAACCACTCTCAATCTCAACTTCCCTTCTTGAACGTCAATCAGGGCCTTGCCAGTCGCAAGGAACGGTCTCCCCAAAATCAAGGGCATCTCCATATCCTCCTCCATGTCTTACACCACGAAATCAGCAGGAAAAATAAACTTATCTACTTTCACTAGCACATCCTCAATAACTCCTTGTGGATACTTGACAGATCTGTTTGCCAGCTGTAAAGACATCCTTGTTGGCTTAGGTTCCCCAACCCAAGTTTCCTAAACACAGAAAAAGGCATAAGATTAATACTTGCACCAAGATCACACAGAGCTTTGTGAAAAACAATATCACCAATCATGCAAGGAATAGAAAAACTCCCCGGATCCTTAAGTTTCGGTGGGATCTTGTTTTGCACTAAAGCGGAGCAATTTTCAGTAATATTCACCGTCATGTGACCCTCCAACTTTCTCTTGTTTGCTAAGATATCCTTAAAAAATTTAGCATAACTAGGCATTTGCATTAAAGCATCGGCGAAGGGAATATTGATATGCAATTTTTTAAATACCTCAAGAAACTTACCGAATTGTGCATCTAGTTTTTCTTTTTTCAATGCTGCAGGAAAAGGAGGAGGTATAACAATTTTTGATTGTGCAGTGGGTGCTGGTGCAGTGTAAGAAGACTTACCTTTAGATGTCTCAGTCAGTTCATCAGGCACTTGATTTTTTCCTTTCTCTCTCGACTCTAAAATTTTCCCACTCTTCAACTCGATGGCCTTCACTTGCTCTTTTGGATTTGTCTCTTTGTTACTTGCCAAGGTGCCTGGCTCTCTACTTGCTATCATCTTCGTTAACTGCCCAATCTGATTTTCAAGCCCCTTTATCGATGCATCCTGATTCTATAGTCTAGTCTCGGTAGACGAGATGAACTTAGACATCATCTGCTCCAAATTAGACTTCTCTTCTCTAGGAGGATCAGATCTGGACATCGGTTGTTTCCCATATGATTGTCCTCCTTGTGGTCGATTCTGGCTGTTTTACCACCCCATGAGAAGTTTGGATGTTGTCTCCACCCCAGATTGTATGTGTTCGAATAAGGGTCATTCCTTGGGCGGTTTTGGATTCCCATTTGATTTATTGGTGCCCCTTCTTGCACATAAAATGGATTGTCATCTTGACAGTCCTTCACATAGTGTTCTCCTCCACACTTTTCACAGAATATCTCTTGAAGACGCATCGCCGTGCCACGCACATTCAAGCTGTCTAGTTTCTTGTTTAAAGCATCAAGTTGTGCAGTAATAGCAGAAAAATCAGTTACCTGGTGAACTCCTGTACTCTTTCGCTGGTTGTTTCTTTCTGATTGAGGGTGATAGCTGCTAGCAGCCATCTCCTCCAACAACTCATATCCTTCTTCCGCAGTTTTTATCAACAAGTTTCCACAAGCAGCAGCATCTATCATAGTACGGGTAGGAGTAAGCAAACCATAATAAAATGTTTGAACGACTAACCCAAGTGGTAATTCGTGATGTGGGCATCTTCGTAGTAGATCCTTGAAGCATTCCCATGCCTCATATAAAGACTCCTGATCGAATTGAGCAAATGTTGTAATGTCTGCCCGCAGCTTCATGGTCTTTGATGGAGGAAAGTATTTAATGAGAAATGCTTTCGCCATGTCTTCACATGTAGTGATTGAACCTACAGGCAAACAATTTAACCATGCTTTAGCCTTATCACGTAAAGAGAAAGGAAACAAACGCAACCTAACAGCATCATCAGAAACTCCATTGAATTTAAAAGTATCACAAATTTCAAGAAAATTTGAGATGTGCGTGTTTGGTTCATATACTGCAGATCCTCCAAACTTGATTGTGTTCTGAACCATCTGAATTATAGCTGGTTTGATTTCAAACTGGTTTGCTCGCACCATAGGCCTCACAATGCTGGGGCGTGCTCCATCCAAAGAAGGTTGGGCATACTCCAGCATCGGTATGCGGCGTGGCATCTCAACACGTCTAACATCATGGTGTTCCTCCTCTTGATCAATCAACTGCCTCTCCATCAGTTCTTTGAGTCTCTGCTGCTGCCTTCTCCTGCGGAAAGTTCTTTCAATTTCAGGATCAAACTCAAGCTCAACCTCCACGTCAAGTGACTATGACATGCACTGGACAAGATATCTGGAATAAAATATAGAGTGTTAGCTCAAGAAAAATAAAATAACGCTAAAGAAAATAACTAAAAATAAAATTGTAGATTAACAGTCCCCGACAACGGCGCCAAAAACTTGATCGAGCAAAACTTGCACTGTTAAACCCTTAATAAAAATATGTTTTATATGCTCAAAATTAATCGCAAGTGCACGATGTCAAGTAATAGTATAATGTACCAGAGTACGAGTATCGTCGAAGACTGTATTTAACAATTATTATTTTCAGTTATTGAACACTTAGCAACGAAAATTGATTAGATTGTTTTAACACTACTATTTTCGAACAAATATGCAAATAAAAAGATTCAATAATTAAATTATGAAAGATGATATCTAAAATGGTTGATTAAAATTCAATGAAAAATGGATTTGTTGGGAATGTCGGTTCACCTACCCCTCGTTAATTAATTAATTTATTCGATAATGATCATATGTAATGCCCGGAAATTTAATCCTAGTAGTCTATAATTATCGAAATATAAGTTGATATGATTACGAAAGGATTAATCGGGACACGAAATAAGAGTACACATGACTTGTGTAAGTTTCGGGCAGAATTGTTGGCGCCCGAGCGGTAAGAAATGACCGCCCGAGCGCCAAAGTTCATTAGAAGCATGTCTCGGGCAGAAGAGGTGGCGCCCGGGCGGTAGTTTGTGACCGCTCGAGCGCCAATGTATAAATCCGAAAGGAATCGGACAGAAACTGCCGCGCTCGAGCGGTAGTTTATTACCGCTCGAGCGCCAGCCGAGATCCATGAAAATGTGACGCGTCGCTTAACATGCAAACTTGATATATATATATATACGTATATCTTTGCATTTTCTTTGAAAAAAAAAGGTATGAATCGAGAAAAGAGTCAGGGAAAGTTCACCGAAAATCCTTACGCCTTTTCTGAGAAATCCGTCCGTCTGAATTGTAATCCGACTTCGGTACTGTAATCCTATCGAGTAGGCTACACTTTGACGTAAGTTTTGCTACGTTTTGACATGCTTTGAAATTATGCTATTTTCAGAATTGAATAGGATTCATATATGATGTTCTTGACATGTTAGACATCATAGAATCGAAGTCAGATTAAGAAACGGACTGATTATGGAATTGTTATGAATTTTAGGGTATATTGATTTATACTGGACAGATTTGATTGTATTGGATATGAGTTATAGATTGTAACTGTTATCTGGTGAATTGGTATTGACGGGGATATTAAAATTGTACCGTTATACCGTTGATTTTGAATTAAATCCAGATTGATCAGATTGTTATGGAATTGACTAGTATATTGATATGAGATTATTGATATTGTCAGTACCAGACAGATTGTGAGTTCAGGACTTTGACTGAGCCAGAAACCGACGAAAGAAAGGTATAAGTCAATGTGGTCTTGGGAGATGGACATGAGTCGGTTTAGACTGGGGTTTCCCTAAATCACATACTTTACTTTATTGCATTGATATTTGCATTGAGTTGATTGATATACTTGTTCTCTTGATTTTAGACAGCAGGTATTAGACGAATAGTCTTATGACAGAAGTGCCGTTAGTGGTGGGATCACCACGGGCACATTGCACGATGTCATAAGATTGTGTATTGGCGGTTGTGCCAAAGACTGTCACTGGATGTTTGGCTATCGATGTGGATAGGATGGTGGCTTTTTCTATTACTGTTAATCAGTATTGTATCGATGTGGATAGATTAGTAACTCTTCCATTACTGTTAATCGATGTCATATCGATGTGGATAGAATTAGAGTTGCTTCTATTACTGTTAATCGGTACTATATTGATGTGGATAGAATAATAGCTTCCTCTATTACTGGTAATCGATTGCTTCCTCTATTACTGGTAATCGATACCGTATCGATGTGAATAGAACTGGAGTCTTTTCTATTACTGTTGATCGATACCATATCGGCGTGGATAGAACTGGAGTCTTTTCTATTACTGCTAGTCGATATACGCATGCCAACTTCTGGAATCGGGATCCCTAGACTAGGATTGAGTCTAGTCTGAATGATGTAGCTACGAGAATTGTCGACAGTTTGATTTTGATTATGTTTCAGACTCTGTTACATATATCTGTTACCTGATTACATGCTTTATATTGTTTATATGATTGCATGTTTCATTGATTTATACTGGGAGTATATTCTCACCGGTTTATCCGGCTGTTGTCTTGTCTGTATGTGTACTTGACAACAGGTGGGACAGGATCAGGGTCCAGGAGATGAAGAGAGAGATCGTGATTAGAGTGGTGGCACCGGACTTGGACTAGAGATAGGGTTGAACACTTGATAGTAGTTGTCAAACCCTAGTTTGAATAAATGTTTATGATACAGGACTTGTATTTTATATACTGATATGTATATATGTCTTAATTTCACTACGTTCCGCATTTTAAAAAAAAAAAATTAGACCCTGTTTTTAATTGATTAATTAGTCCCAATTATGATTAAGAATCTTGATTAGCGTCCGGGCCCCCATATCATATGCTTCCGACAGGATTTCCTATTCAATTGAACACACTCTCTCGAGCTATGCCAAACTAATTATACTCAATGAAGTAATTAAATGTCTTTAATTATTTATCAAGAGTGAATCGCATTTCGATCTATGAAATCCTCTAGTTTTCGACCCTTAGGACTATGACTATCGGCGCGTATCCAATTTCATATATCTATGTAAATTGTAGATCCACGGATTATACTACTCGTTCCTATCACAAGTTATTCTCTCGAACTCACTCGCAATATAAAAACGTTGTTAAAGTTAGCTACGCTCTAACAACACGATAAAACAATAGTATAATCAAGAACAAATCAAACATCGATATGTAAATTAATTTAAATCAAAGTTTGGGGTAGGATCCCCCTAAATCCCAACAAATATTAAAAGTTTAGCTACTCGAGTTCATATTAAAACTAAACAAAACAAAGTTTAAAGATGAAAACTAAATTAGAAATACTAGAATTGACGAAAAACGCGAAGAACGACGCCCGGAAATCTTCGACTCTCGAACTCCAAGCGCAAAAGTTCTCTCCAACTTGTGACGGCTCTGAAAATATGTCTCAATACCCCCAAAAAGTCTTCCAAATCCCTACCCTTCAGCCACACCTCCAAAATAAGGTAAAGAATCGGCTGCAAAATCTTGCCAAAATTAGGTGGTGCTCGGGCGGTAAAGAATTACCGCTCGAGCGCCACACCCTCTGTAAAACACTTGGGCATGCGGTTTCTGGCACTCGGGCGGTAGAAAAGTACCGCTCGAGCGCTGACTTCTCTGGAATTCTCCTTGGCAATTCGCCTCTCGAGCCCGGGCGGTACACTTTCACCGCTCGAGCGCAACCTCTTCTGCAAATTATCTTCTTAGCTTGGCACTTGGCTCCAATTTTTGTTTTCCGGTCATTTTTCATGCAAATTCATCGCGCACAAGTGAGAAACGATCAAATGCGTATGCTTACTCTAAAATGAACAAAATTTAAATGAAATGTACGCATGCACAATGCAAACACACACAAACTAATGCAATAAAACACGTAAAAAACACACATATCATTATGTTATTGCACAAAGGGGCTTCCATGATTAGGACTTGTTCGAGCAAGGTTTTTACATGATTTAAGGTCCTAGAACACACACCATACACACGATATCACAAAGGAAACAAGCTGGTTTGTTATTTCTGTTTGGTGATCTTGAGGGTTCGGTTTTGGGGTGTAGGGGGCACGGCTGGGACCAGGACTAGCCAAAGTCATGTGCGAGTCAAGGAGAGAGTCCTAGCAAGCTAGGACTCGAGTACAGGGCTCGGGAGGGAGTCCTAGCTTGCTAGGACTCCCACCCGAGAAGGAATTGCTGCGCGTCGTTAAGTGCAGCAGCACGCATGGGTGGAAGGGCTCGCTCTGAGGTCGCGGGCTGGGCTAGAGTACGTCCTTAGGGTCCTAGGTGAGTGAAAATGAGACTGGTTCAAGGGCTGGGGTGTTGGCTAGGTCCTAGGCGCGAAGTTAAGGAGTTCATGTGGCATGGGAGCTTCGGCCGAGAGTTTGCAACTGGGGTTGTGGCTCACGGTTCGGCTAGGGTCAGGTTCATGGGGTCAGGACGGTCTTGTAGGGTCTACATAAGGTTTAGAAAGGGGCTGGCTTGTGGTGGCTTGGGCTTGGCTCGATGGAATCACAAGATGGCTCAAGGGTGATCAATCATGTTCGAACTAGGGTCTTTCTTGCTAAATAAAATTGAAACATGACTCACGGGGGTGAGTCATGGTTCATGAGAGCCAAATAATTATTAAAAATTTAATTTTTAGGTTTAGGAATTTTATATTAAAGTTTGTGGTTTTTCGGGATTAAAAAGCCGTAAAAACGAACAAATAATGATAAATTAAAAAGCCTAATATTTAAGCTAAATAAAATAATGGAAACTTAATTTAAGCTTAAATAATTATTTGGGACATGTCAAAGTCAGTGAAATTAAAAAAAAGTCAAAACCGAGAAATTTTATGTATAGGGGTAAAATCGTAATTTTACACCCGAAAATTAGTCAACGTTGTGGCAGTACTCTGAATAATTGTTTTTATATGCTAAAATGTTTACTTTAAAGGTTTATTGAATTTTTTGATTCAATGACGGAATTTATGATGAAACGATAAAGTTAAGTTCGACATGTTGCATGATTGTTTTTAAAAGGAAAAATTATATTAAATGCATGATTTATATAAAGTGAAGAAAATGTAAAATTTTGAAGGAAGTGAAGTAATTGTGACTATTGAGGATATGATGATAAGAATGAGGATAACGTGAGGGAAAAGGCCCCAGAGGAAGCTCATTTGTGGGAGAAGGCCTCAGAGGGAGCCCGACGATCGTATTTTCATTCGATGAGGATAGGCCAAGGCTCAGTTGACGAGAGAGTGTTGCTGATGTCCCCGCCGCCCAGTACTGTGATTACATGTAGATGGATCCATCGACTTTACGAGGATGAGGAAAGTCACAATTAATGATATAAATTCAATAAAAAGGTAAAATGTTTATGATCATGATAAAAGGATATATGTTATGAAATGAGGAAAATGAAAAGGTTGAGGTTTCTGTTATGCATGTCATGAAACTGTTATTTTTACGTAAAAAGTATCTTTCACTGTTGCATGTGATTTTATACGTATTATTTGTTTTCATGATTACGGTGTGTTGAGTCTTTATACTCACTAGTTGTGATGGATGCAGGTGATTATGATGTTAATATTAGTGGAGGTCTTGATGGTTGACCTTGCTGGACTGTCGGTGCACATAACCCGAGGACTAGCGTTCTACTTTTCCGTACTCATGATTTATGTTTATGATTATGTTAAAATATTTTAAGACCTTTCATTTATGCTTTGACATGTTTTAGTATGAGCTAGACTTTTCAAATTTATTACTTTTTAGGTTTGGTATACGTTTGACGATTTGAGTTATTTCCTTCACTTTTCAAAAAATAGTTTGTTGTTTTATTTTTAAAATGGTGAAAAAATATTATATATATGGTAAGGGTTCGGCCAAAATCATGAGAGGTTTTTTTTAAAAAAAAAACATTTCTAGTACTTTTTAAGTTAAAAGAATAGCAGACGTGAAGGATCGTGGTGCTTCAAACAAAATATTCTCCAAGAGCTGCAATAGCTTGTGTTCTAAGAATGTATACACCGATGAATTAGATCGAGTTTGGTATATAACCAAGTGAAAAATACTCGAAATAATCATTCGTTAAGAAACACTGATATATTTATATATCTTGTGTAACTAAATAACCAAAAGACTAGATTAGTTTTTGCATTCATTAGTTCAGTTATGGTGATAACTGAACCAACGGATGATCTAACTAGTTAAATCAGTTTGAGAACAATAGTTAATTAGTTAAATACACAATATATGTTTATGGATGTTCGAAGACTTCAACTGCTCCTACGTCACCCCTTCTATCACCTCGGGTAGGATTCACTAGAAGATTTTGATCTATACAAATACTTGTATAAACCCACCTAGCTTAGGACTTACCCACTGCCTAACTGAACTCCTAGAGTAGACTGAAGGCAGCACCTTCCAGTCAACACTTCTTTTGTAACGTCCCAAAAATTTGAAGGTCTACGTAAACCACGTGCATGCAAGTTATTAAATTTCTTTGGTATTTTATTAAATTGTTTTAAAGCCTAAAATGCATGTTCGTTTCATTAATTTGTGTTAATTATTTTTATGCACAATTGATGCATGATAGGATTTAATACATGATATTCTTAAAAGTTCATGCATTAGGGTTTTTTAGATGCATTTCACGCTTGATCGAAGAACGGAGACTGGAGAATTTTCAGAATTTTTTTTTTTATTTCATGATAAATTTTTATTAATTAATCTAAGGTGTTTTTAAATGCATTTTTTTTAAAAAAGGGATTTTATTAGGTATTTTTACCCGCATGATTTTTTTTTAATGGTACACAAATTTAATCGGATCGAGGGACGTTTTGAGGTTTCGGCTTATAGTTTTAAAATCTTTCCAACACGAAATATATTTCGGGAGTGCATTTGGATTTAATGGGCCTACTTTTAAGCTTGTTGGGCTTAAAACATTTTTCAAACCCTTAATTATCATATTAGGGCCATTAAATAGTTGATTAACCATTTAATTATTATATACTAAACCTTTAACCTCCCGTAACCCCTCCCCACAGCCAATATACGTGCCTCCCATTTCAGAATTCCTCGGTATCAGAACACAACAGCTGAAGGCTTCGGTTCCCTCTTGGTTTGCAAAAGAAAATCTTCATCCGGGTCTCCATTTGCATCGTTCTTGTCTTCGAATCATCAAGGCATGCTTTGTATCACCTTTGCTGCATCATTCACGTAATATATATATATATATATATATATATATATATATATATATATATATATAAATATATATATTTGTTGTGTGTATGATACATGAAGTTAGTTCGATCCAGCCGCAGGGAAGAGAGCCTTCGAATTTTTTGTGTGTCCCTCATTCTTTTTGTTGTTGCTCACGGTCTCTGAATTTTGTGCAAAGGGTTGCTGTTATTTTGATGCTAAGGGACAGCTCAGAGCTGGTTTGTGGTGTCAAGGGGCTGGTGTAAGATTCTAGAGGTGCAGCGATGGGCCGAGGGGTGTAGAGGTGAGGGTGTTCATGCTGCCTTGTTTCAGATCGAGGGATAGGCTCGGACTGGTGGTGCAAAGGTGATTCTAGATCATGGATAGACCCTGGTGGGTCTGAACCATTGTCTGGAAATGCACGAACGCCGCTGGTCTTGTCCTAGAAGCCGCGAGGGGAGTCTTGAGTGATTTGGTCTCGGTAGGGTGCTTCGAGTGAAGTCTCGGTTTCTAGTGGTTAGATGCGTGCATGGGGCTGAGAGCTTGTTTCGGTTAGGTGGTTTGGGGTGCGGTCTAGGTCCTTGGTGGGCTGGTTTATGTTTGGAACGAAGGGGTAGCTTGAAGTGTGAGTTTTTAAGAGATAGTTGCACATGAGGTGGCTAGATAGGATAGGACCGAGTGTTTTGGGCATATTCTGGAAAATTCAGCCGTGAGTGGGAGGATCTAATGACATTTATTTATGACCTTAAAGTGTTTTAAGATATGTCAATAAGTTGGAAAAAATTTGGTTGTGTTTTGAGTCGATTCGGGTTAAAACTGGGACCCCGGTTCGAGTTTTAAAACGAATCGATTAAGTTTGGTTTGTGGGCCCGAACTTACGTCTAGGAATACTTTTAAAAATGTTTTGGGACATTTTAAGGAGTTTGGTAACCTTCGGGTCAATTTTAGAGGTCCAGGGGTGAAACGATAATTTTCGGGTTTCCAGGGGCAAAATGGTCATTTTGCACCCAGGGTGAGATTTTGGTCTTGGCAGCGTCATGAACACAAACTTATGATATTTTAAATGTTTGTGCATCACGTTTATGATTTTTACGTAATTACGATAAAACATTGTATGCTAGATTTTAAGGAAAAATGTTACGTTTGTGCATATTTTATTAAGTGATGATTATGATGCTATTTTTTTTGAAGGATATGATTTGGTTGTGACTGACAATGTATATGTATATGTTGATATGAGATATGATGAGCTGAAGCCCGGGCTCAGTGGGTGCGTAATGCTGTCGCTGATGTCCCCCGCCGTCGGGTACCACGGTTTTATAGATTGATCCATCGATAGAGCTGATACGATAGAGCTAATATGAAAGTCACAACTAATGAACGGAATTCAATAAAAAAGAAAATGTATAAGTTTATGATGACATGAGAATTAAAATGTATACGTATATGATGACATGGGATGACAGGATTTGACACGTTATGATTTTATATGACACGTTTAGGTTATGCTTTTAAGTTCATGAAAGATATGTTGAGTATGATAATTTTCACTGCTGTGTGCTATGTATATGTACTTGTTATTCCTGGTACAGGTGTGTTGAGTCTTTAGACTCACTAGGCGTGTGTGATGCAGGTGAGCTTGATGGTGAGGGGACTAGAGGTGCCGAACTCTGAGTAGGCAGATCTGGTGCGGCGACATGACCCGAGAACCATATGTTTTCCGTATTACGATTTATGAGATTGAGAGGAGATGAATATTTTTATACGTTGATGATTTTAATATTTTTACTCATTTATGTTTATACCTGATTTTGGGATGAGTTTGGTTAATTTAAACTGCGTTGTTTTTACTATCAAATAATTACGATCATTTTTAAATGTTATTTCAAAACTACGAGCTTTAAAAAAAATATATATTTCCACACTTGTAAAATAAGTAGACGTTTCATCTTTCATGTCTATGTGAGAAAGACTACATACACAAGTTTAATGTCTTTGAGCAAGACTGTATTTGAGTGATGGTGTGTGTGTGTGTGTGAATTGATCTCTGAAAACTACCTGAAAGTGTTTCTCATACACTGAGAGAAATATGCTTCTAATCTAAAGCTGATAACACGTTTAAGTGTTCCCTCGACTGGGCTGATTGCTTCTCTCTTAAGCTGATATGACTTTGAAGCGTGCCCTTTTCTTTTCTCTCTTGTGTTGTGTATGTATTTACTGATCTTCACCATCTACTTATAGGCGCAAAGTTTGATCATACAGTGAGACTCAATTATTGTATCCGTTGCATTTTGAATCTGTTCCGTGAAATTTGTCTTGTTCTTTCTGGAACACTTTTTGTCTTTAAGCTTTGATGCAACGTCCATTATTGTCCTTTGATTGGACAAATATTTCGTACCGTTGCGTACAGCTGGATTCCACTTATATCAGCTTGTTTTGATCTGCAACTGATTGCTCCTAACTGATGTTCTGAACTGGTCTTCAGTTGGGTTGGTGAAATCAGTTAACTCGTCAGTTGAACTGATTTCACTCTTATTCAGTTGAACTGATCTTCAGTTGGGCTCTTCATCAGTTGAACACTCCTTCAGCTTGGCCGGGATTCTGAGGTTCTCCTGCTGAACCACATATCGACTGAACATTCAGTTGAACTTATTTACGACGCATCAGTTGAACTAGTTCATTTTGGTTGATCAGTTGATGCTTTCAGTTGGCGTCTTCGACAACTTCAGTTTTGGCTCGTATCTGATTATTTCAGTTTAGCTATTTGCGCAGTAAGGTAGATTATTAAAAACAAACAAGCAAGTTTTTTTAACATCAAAATTAAGATTGTGAACATGAAATGTTCCAACAAGAAGTTTCAATTGGGCTCTTAAAAAAAATTGAAACCCGGCTGCCCACGCTTGGATTATAACTCAAACAATCTTTGAACCTGTTTCACTTTCATTTTCACATGTCTTTGTTGTAGTAAAGAAAAAACTAACCCTCAAATCTCAAATACTACCTTTCTTAAGAGGGGAAAAAACACACTCTAGGTGTTGGGCATCATATTCTCGCACTCAAGATGCAACGGAAGTTTAAAATTTTTGTTCTTGGGCGTCGTGTGTTTAGAAACATTTAAGGGTCGTTTACAATTATACATTTTCGTTCTAAACGATGGACTCCAAACTATTCCGGTTTTTACGCGGAGATAGCCTTTCTTGTATATTTCTAAGAACCGCTCTTCAACCTTGATCGCCTAATTAGGTCCACGATCGAAAACTTTGTTCCTCGCTTGGATTTCACTAGAAATCGCAAGCGATTTGTGCGTTGAGACGGTAGCCTCCGAATTTCTAAAATCCGTAGACGAAACGGCGCAACTGGAAGAAGGGAGGTGGCCGAAATTTTCACCAACCCCTTTTAGTCATGGCCAAAATTTCCATGATTCTAAATCATGGTTTTTATGCTAATTGATTCTTAATCAAATATTAAGCAAATGTAATTTGCTTTTCATTGCCAAAATCTCTTCCAATTTTCCATATGGTGGCCGTGAGTTTACTTTGCAATTGAGGAAGGAATTTTGGAAAAAAAACTCTCTTGAATCATGCCCTCTTATGATGTATTTATAAAGTGAGACTTCTAATCTAATTAGGAGTACATCTCCCACAAAAACTCTATATTTTCATGATAATTAAATTCTCATATTATTAATATATATAACAAATTAATCAACTTTTGATAATACATGATATATTAATATCATATATACATATATTTAATATCACCATATAAATATAAATATATATTTATTAATTAAATAAATAAACATTATTTAGTTTATATAATTAACTCATATGTTAATTTAATTATAGACTCCTCTAGAATATGTATGAGAATTTATACACGTTAGTAGTCACTAGTACTAGTACAATCATTTAATAAGTAATTTCAATTAACTAAATAAATGAATCCGAACTCATTATAACCTCGATCGACGATCCGAGAGCATCTATGTACCAAGATACAAATATTGTTCATATAATGAAAATTGAAAATTTTAAATTTTGAAGATCATAATTTTCATTTACCATATTGGAGAGCTGCCAGTTTTAGTGATCTCCTTCACAAAACATGCGGTTCCACTCTCCTTCCTTATTTAGCAATCCTTTTAACTTTCATTTCTTCTATCCTATGGAATCAGCTCATAAACTCCTTTATAAGCTTCTTGTTTTGATCTTCATCAAACTATAGTCGCCAAATTCCAACTCCTTGAAATTTGACTATCTCAACGGGAACACAAAATCCGATACTTGTGTGACCCCCAATGATTCAGAGGTACAGTTAGCCGTGAGTTCATATCTAAATATGATTCAGAATAACATTTATTCTTATTAGGGTTTAACCTTTGTTGGAACATTTTATGTTCACAATCTTGATTTTGATGTTAGCAAAACTTGGTTAGTCACTCCTCTAGTTTTATAAGTTTCAAACTTTCAAAAATATAGAGGGAGAACTCATTATAATTTTAATGGAGAGATTATTTTTAAATATTTAGGTGGAGAAAATTTTGTGCTTAAAATGTTTTGAAAATATGATTTTTTTTGATTCACAAAAAAGGGCGAGAAATATGTGGGTTTGAATCGATTGTTTATCCAAGTTTTGTGATCATCAAAAAGATGGAGATTGTTGGAACATTTCATGTTCGCAATCTTGATTTTGATGTTAACAAAACTTGTTATTGAGTTTCTAACATATTTACTCAAGTGTGCATTTTTTAAAACAAGAAGCAAACCGAAACTGAATTATGCACAAATTGAATTTCTGGCAAGTTTTGGTATTTTGATTATATATCTCAACTGGATGATTCAAATGACAATCCGTAAATTTATCCGATCAAAAAACTCAATTTCGAACAAGTTGTATTTCACATCAATTGGGCAAATTTGGATGTTATCAAGGTCTTACCGATTGCTGAATTACCGAACTGATTGCAAGAAAATATCAATCAGTTGGGTATGAGCAGTTGCAATATTTGTGTCATATGTATTAGCTCGTTATTGGAATGAAGCGATTCGGTATGCGTGGAAATATAAGACGATGATCTACAAATCATCTTCAAAAGTCAAAGTCTGAAACGAAGCTTAAGATGCTTATAAATGACGATGAAGCTATTGGTTCTGCACAAACTAAAATCAGCTAGGCTGATTTCAGCTGACCAGCTGAACTGAAATGAACTAGCTGCTGCTGACCAACTGAAATGAACTGAACCAGCAGCTGACCGACGGAACTAAACCAACAGCTGACCAACTGAACTGAACTGATTTGAACCAGCTGCTGACCCACTAAAACTGAACCGAACCAGTTGAACTGAACCAGACCAGCTGAAACTGAAACGAACCAGTTGAACTGAACCACACAAGCTGAACTGAACCAGACCAGTTGACCATAGTTGACCACTCGGGAAAATGTCCAGCAAGGAAAATTTGACCGTTGCAATCTCAGAAACAATACAAAAACTTTCCAAACGGTAATATTCTTGTGTCTAACGTATATATAATTGTTGGAGCCTATAAATAAAACATATTAAAGATCAAACAAGGGCTTTTGAAGTGGATTCAAATCATGGGTAGTTAACATGAAAAAAATAGCTAGTTGAGAGCATAAGCCCTTGTGTGAGGATATATTTGAGATGTACACTGTAAATGATAAATTCCTCACTCAAAATCACTCACATATATACAAGAGAGTTGAAATTCAAATATTAGTTGATTGAGTCTTCACAAAAAGACGTAAACCAATGTGTTAGTCTTTGCATATGGGACATTAAACAATATGCTGATTGTGAAGTACTGCCTGCAATCTTGAGTGCTAGGAGTTCTAGTTAGGTGCTTCTCTTCTTGAGTGGGTTTGTACAAGATTTTGTATAAATCAAGTCTGCTAGTGAATCCTTCCCAAGGGGAAGAAGGGTGGCGTAGGAGCATTTGAAGTCTCCAAAAAAAATTGTGTCTATTTGTTTATTATCATTTCCATTGTTTTAAGGATGCATTGTTGAATCATTTTATGTGTTCTTCAAATACAAAATTATTGCATATCAAGTGTTTGATAAAATGCTTCAATTAAAATATTTTTTACTCATTTAACTTGCAGATATTTTAAATGCTTTACCAAATGTTTAATCGGTTTCTACAAAGGATTATTTCGAGTATCTTATGATTGGTTTGAAAACCAAACTCAATTTAATTCATCGGTGTTCAATATTTTAAGAACCGAGCTATTGTAGCTCAACGATTATCCCCCAAATCGATCCTGTCAAATGTTATCAGAGCGGGTTGTTCTTGGAAGAGCATTGAAACTGATTTTTTTAAAAAAAAATTCGAAAATCTCAGATTTTTAAGAATATATATGCAAAACTGAATTTTCGTACAGCTTGCAGCGACTGTAGGAAAAATGACGTATATCCCTGCTCGAGTGTCCAAATGACAAACCACTCTTTGAATTGCAAACTAGACTCATAGCGGTTTACAGCGGTATAAAATTTGAGGCCTATTTATGAATGAGAAAAACATTTTATTCGTTGAAGGAAGAGCATATGTGATGTAGCAGAAAATGAGCCATGGAGAAAATTTGTTAGGCACTTCTTTAGTTTTATAAATTTAAAACTTCCAAAAATATAAGGGGAGAACTCATTATAATTTTAATGGAGAGATTATTTTTAAATATTTAGGGGGATAAAATTTTGTGCTTAAAATGTTCGGAAAATATGATTTTTTTTATTCACACAAAAGGGGGAGAAATATGTTGGTTGAATCGATTATTTATCCAAATTTTGTAATCATAAAAAAAGGAGAGATTGTTGGAACATTTCATGTTCGCAATCTTGATTTTGATGTTAACAAAACTTGTTATTGTGTTTTTAATATATTTACTCAAGTGTGAAGTTTTTAAAACAAGAAGCAAACTGAAACTGAATTCTGCACAAACTGAATTTCTGGAAAGCTTCGGTATTTTGATCATATATCTCAACTGGATGATTCAAATGAAAATCCGTCAACTTGCCAATCAGAAAACTCAATTTCAAACAAGTCGTATTTCATGTCAATTGGACAAATTCGGATTTTATCAAGGCATTAACGATCGTTGAATTACCGAATGGATTGCACGAAAATAACAATCAGTTGGGTATGAGCAGTTGCGGTATATGTGTCATATCTCTCAACTCGTTATTGGAATGAAGCGATTAAGTATGCGTGGAAATATAATACGATGATCTACAAATCATCTTCAGAAGTCGAAGTCTGAATCGAAGCTTAAGATGATGATAAATGACGATGAAACTACTGGTTCTGCACAAACTGAAATCAGATAGGTTGATTTCAGCTGACCAACTGAACTGAACTGAACGAGCTGTTGCTGACCAACTAAAATGAATTGAACCAGCAGCTGACCGACTTAAATGAACCAGCAGCTGACCAACTGAAATGAACCAGCTGCTGACCCGCTGAAACTGAACCAGACCAGCTAAAACTGAACCGAAGCAAACCAGCTGAACTGAACAAGACCAGTTGAACTGAACAAGTTGACCACTCGGGAAAATGTCCAGCAAGGCAAATTTGACCATTGCTATATCAGAAACATCACAGAAACTTTTTAAACGGTCATATTCTTGTGTCTAAAGTATATATCATTGTTGGAGCCTATAAATACAACATATTAAAGATAAAACAAGAGCTTTTAAGAGGATTCAAAGCATGAGAAGTTAACATGAAAAAATCAGCTAGTTGAGAGTACAAGCCCTTGTGTAACGATACATTTTAGATGCACACTGTAAAAGATAAATTTCTCACACACACTCACTCACACATATACAAGAGATTTGAACCTCAAATATTAGTTGAGTGAGTCTTCACACAAAGACGTAAAACAATGTGTTTGTAGTGTTTTAGACTTAACTTAATTGTGGCGATAAGAATCAAAACCAGCAGGTTGTTAGTTAAAATCAGTAGGCAATATAAAAGCAGTAGTCTTCAGAACTTAGAAAACCAGAAGCAGAACTCAGTCTAAACTAGAGTAACTTAACGTCTTCTGTGCTAACGGAACAAGTCTTAAATGTTACCGTTACTTTATCGAGTATTAGTATTAATAGCACCATTAATGTTGTATGAAGTTATTTATTACGTCTTACCAGTTGTGGTATGAAACAAGACTGATTGTTCTGAAGATTTTCTGCAGGACCCTTTTCAGGTAATAAAGCTGATTTCATCAGAAGTCAAAGAAGCCGTTTTGATTATAGACGTTGGATTCAAGTTATCTATATATATGAATCAAATCAATTTGAAGAACAAAGCTGATTATTTTTATTATCTATCCAACGCTACTTTGAGCAACCGCGAACAAATCATTAACTTCCAAGCTCAACTTGCAAAAAAGCAGTACACGCTTAATATCTTATATCTGATCTTTGGAGATCATTTCGTACTGCTATTTCTTCATCTCTTCTAGTAAAACACCTTACGATATTCTTTTGAAGAAGAGTATGTAAACTGTAAAAGAGTCTTTTCCAGAACCTTGTCATATTGAATCATATTGTGTTGAGTTACTAAGAGTTTCAGTAGGCAAAAGATAAGTCCTGCTGAAGTGAGTGTGTACAAATATTGTACTGTAAAATCTAAAGTCTTTTATTGATATCTTCTGGAAACAGAAGAAGGGGAGACGTAGAAGACTTTATCTTCGAACTTCCCGAAACAACTACTATTCTACTGCCTACTGTTATTACTGTTTTCACCCTACTCCATCGGATTGTTTCCGCACTTATTATTTTGATCTGCTGGACGTAACCTCGAACAAGAATAGCTACAATCTCTAACAGGATTTTAGCACCCTTTGCAAAATCTATCAGTAAAGGAAAGAGTTTATTCACCCCCCTCTAAACTCTTCAACAATCCCCAACAAGTGGTATTGGAGCAGATTTCTCTTGTTATGAAATATTTACAAACAGTTATGTCACATTTCAGCAAGGTTCATGTGTTCTCAAAAGAAGACTTTGATGATTGAAAGATCCGTATGCAAGCTCATCTTGCAGCCCAAGATGATGACATGTGGTATGACATCACAGATGGTCCATTAAAGATCTTATAGCCTAATACAACTGTTGCTGTTACTGATGGTGCACCGCAAATGGTTGAAAAACAAAGAAGCGAATGGGCTGGCGAAGATAAGAAGAAAGAAAATCTCGACCGTGAAAGATGTTGCTCTTGATAATAACACCTTTATCAAAATCAAGATGTGTTCTACCGTGAAAGAAATTTGGGAAAAGCTCATTCAAATATGTGAAGGAAATGAGCAGACAAAGGAAAATAAACTGTCTGTAGCAATGTAGAAGTTTGAAAATCTAAAAATGAAAGCTGGAGAAACTCTAAATGAGTTTGATGAATGGTTCAGTAGCCTGGTTATTGAACTAGCAACTCTCAGGAAAGAGCATGGCAATAGAGAAATAACACTCAAGGTGATGAGAGCTTTACTCAAGGAATGGGACGTCAAAACAATGGCTATGAGAGTCTATAAAGATCTTAACAAATTAGAGCTACATGACTTGTTCGCTGACTTGAAGGCCTGTGAGTTCGAATTGGAAGTAAGAAGCGGAGAAGAGCCCTCTACAAATCTACCAACCAAAGGTCTTGCTGCCACTACTGCTACTATTGCTACTGTTGCTGCTACTGCTACAGTTGCTCCAACAGCATCACCATCTTCCATTATTGAGAGCACTTCTGAAAAGAATGGTGAAAAGATCAGCAATGTTGCTATGTCTCTTTTTGTGAAGAAATTCTCCAGATTTATGAAAAAGAATCACCGAACTTACGAAAGTCCTAATCGGAACTTCAAGAAGGGTTCACCACCTGGTGATATGGCGTGCTTCAACTGTGGAGAGATTGGTCACTTTATTGCTGATTGTCCAAAGCCCAAGATAGATGACCAGAAGAAGAAGGAATACAAAATGAATGACAAGAAGTTGAGAAGAGACCGCAAAGCGATGATTGCTGAGGAAAGCAAGTATAAATGTGCGGACTCTAGTTCTGAGTCATATGACTCAGAAAGTCATTCCAGTGAAAGTGATGCAGAAGAGATCAAATGTCTTATGGCGGATGTTGAACCAACCTCGACATCTGGAGAGGAAAAACAGATGAAAATCAAATCAGCAGCTCCACATGGTATATGGACAGCGGATGCTCAAGACACATGACTGGACAGAAAAATTTACTATAAGAAGTAGTGAGTTGTATTGGACCAAAGATAACTTTTGGGGACAACTCAAAAAGTAAAACCGTGGGTAAGGGTAAGATTCTCCATGGTAACATAACTATTAATGATGTACTACTGGTTGAGAATCTCTGTTATAACTTGATTAGCTTCAGTCAACTGTGTGATAATGGTTATTCTGTAGCCTTTCAGAAGCACTAATGCATAGTTAAAGATTCTGCGGAGTCTACTATTTTAACTGGAAAGAGAGAAGGCAACACCTACAAAGTTTCATGGAACTTGGATCATGTTACTGTTCCTACATGCTTAGTTGCCTCTCTTACTGATAAGAATTGGCTCTGGCACAAGAGATTGAATCACCTGAATTTCAAATCGATCAATAATATCAAGAAGCAGAACATAGTTGATGGATTGCCCGATATTAACTTTGTTAAGAATCATGTTCGTTCTGAATGTCAACTTGGTAAAGAGGTAAGATCCAGCTTCAAGAATAAAGGTAGTAAATCAACTTCAAGGTGCTTGGAGTTATTGCATATGGACATGTTTGATCCAATCCCTATCATGAGCTTAGGGGGAATGAAGTATACACTTGTTGTTGTTGATGATTTTTCTAGATTTACTTGGATAATATTTTTTGCTGGAAAAGATCAAACCAGTATCCTTCTGATCAAGCTTCTGAAAAAGTTTCAAAACAAAAAATTGGTTTCTGTTATTAAACTCAGAAGTGATCGGGGTATGAGTTTACTAACAAGATTCTAGAGTTGTACTTAGATGAATAGGGTATTCATCATGAATATTCAGCTGCCAAAACGCCTCAACAAAATGGAGTGGCTGAGAGGAGAAACAAAACACTTAAGGAAGCTGCTAGAACGATGCTAGCAGATGCAGACATCTCTCAGCGCTTCTTGGCAGAAGCAATCAACACAGCATGCTACACACAAAACAGAACCATGATCAACAAAAGGCACAATCAGAATCCATATGAAATATGGAAAGGCAGTAAGCCTAACGTATCGGGAAAAATTATTTATCTGCATTTGATTCAAAATCAGATGCTGGATTATTTCTTGGTTATTCAACAGTAAGCAAAGCTTTTAGAATTTTCAACAATAAAACTCTTAATGTTGAAGAATCTATTCACATTTTTTTTGATGAAGATAGCAGTGCTCCTGAAGTTTCTAACGTATCAAATCTAAGTAACAGGTTAGACATGATTCATCTGGAACTGGATAGTGAAGATGATGCAAAACCTAAAGATGCTCAAAATCCAAAACTAGACATTCCTCTGGTAGAACCGATTGTTCAGACACAAGATTTGCCAGAACCAGAAGTGAATGTTCCAGAACCTGCTACTGCTCCAGCTGAGCACATTTCGAATACATCAAACCAGGAAGAAATCTTGCTAAACCCCTTTGTTTGGGGGAAATCACAGCCTCCATCCCTGGTTATTGGATGAACAAAGAAAATTGAAGAAGCTCTTCTGGATTCCAGTTAGATAGAAGCTAAGCAAGAATAGCTGAATCAATTCAAGAGAAATGAAGTGTTGTTTTTTGTACCCAGACCATCTCATCAAGCCATTATTGGAACTCAGTGGGTATTCAGAAACAAACTAAATGAAGAAGGCAATGTGGCCAGAAATAAAGCAAGACCGGTAGCTCAAGGTTTTAGGCAAGAAAAAGGAATAGACTATGATGAAACCTTCGCACCAGTAGCAAGGCTTGAAGCCATCAGAATATTTTTGGCCTTTGCTGCTTTCAAAAATATCAAAGTTTATCAGATGGACGTGAAAAGCGCATTCCCGAATGGTATACTACAAGAAGAGGTCTACGTTGAACAACCTCCAGGTTTTATCGATCATTTATTACCCCATCATGTATTTAAATTACACAAAGCCCTGTACGGTTTAAAACAGACACCTAGAGCATGGTATGACACCCTCTCACAATTCCTTGTCAATTATGATTTTACAATCGGCATAGTAGATATGACTCTATTTACCCTAGTTAAGAATAAGCACATTTTGTTAGTACAAATTTATGTTGATGACATAATTTTTGGGTCAACTAACCCCAAATTATGTGCAAAGTTTGCTAAGTTGATAATGATGAGTTTGAAATGAGCATGATGGGAGAATTAACATTCTTTCTAGGACTGCAGATCAAGAAACTTGATACTGAAATTTTCATAAATCAAGCTAAGTACACCAAGGGGCTACTGAAAAAGTTTGGCTTGGAAGCATGCTCTGCTGCTTCCACTCCAATGAGCTCATCTGCTAAACTTGATAAGGATGATAGTGGAACACCAGTAGAGGTAACTCAATATCGTGGTTTTATTGGTTCTATGTCATATCTTACTGTCAGTAGACCTGATATTATGTTTGCTGTTTGCATTTGTGCAAGATTTCAATCTAACCCTAAGCAGTCACATTATATTGCTGCTAAACGTATTCTGAAATACTTAAAGAGAACTCAAAATTTCGGCTTATAGTATCCCAATGATTCATCTTTTAATCTTATTGGATATTCAGATGATGATTATGCAGGTTGCAAGCTAGACAAGAAAAGCACAAGTGGTTTTTGTCAATTCCTTGGTGATAGGCTGATCTACTGGTTTAGTAAAAAGCAGACTTCCATAGCTACATCTACTGCTGAAGCAGAATACCTCGCTGCTGGAACCTGCTGTTCTCAAATTCTGTGGATACAACAACATCTTAAAGACTATGGAGTTCATGCTTCTGAATCACCTATCTTCTGTGAGAATACCAGTGCCATTGCCATTACGCAAAATCCAGTACTTCATTCCAGAACAAAGCACATTGATATTAGACATCATTTTATCAGAAATCATGTGCAGAAGAAGGACATTCGTCTGGAATACGTTTCTACTGATTTACAGGCAGCATACATCTTTACAAAACCTCAGGCTGAGAATAAGTTTTCTTATTTCCGTAATATACTCGGTTTAATTGATTTAACTTGATTATGTTAAATATGTTATCTGTTATTTGACTAACATTGATTTATTTGCAGAAGAGTAAAAAGACAATTTGAGATAAATACTGTAATTTTATCTAGAATGTAATCGAAACCAGGTTACACTAGACATTTCATTATCTATAGAATTCTGCCACTCAGTAATCATGTTATTCAACTCATGACTTCTAATCCTTTTAAAGGATTCTGCACTGGAAATATTCTCAAGCAGATGCCATTCCTTCCAGAGCATCATCTGAAGCATAACTCTATCAGTAGCAAGCTCAGAAACTTCATCAACTTCAAACATCCGTTTGTACTTCCTAGATCTTGCTCTTTGAGCAGTAGTAGAAGCTGAACCATTTTGATACACATTCTGCAACTCCTGCACCTTGAACCATACAAACATGACCTTTATCCAGACATATTCCTCAATGGTCTTTTTCAAAGCTTCCAGATGTGGAAGTGTCTCTGGTGTTACCAAGACATGAGTGCTGCTACAGGGATCCAAATTTCTTGAGTCCGACATATCGAATTATTATTCCCTTAACATTTGTTGTTATTTTATTTATAGACATGTTGCATTTAATGGTGAAGAAGTTGAAAAGTCTCAAGTCAACCGAACCGTTCTACTGATTTACACAGACTGAGTTCTTCTTATTCATTATTTATTTATGCATTCAATAGAAGCAGTAGATAAACAAGACATGACAAAATGAGATTTTTCATTCATAAAACCAGAAGCATTACATAATGTTTATCTATTACATTTGTTGAAATCAGCAGGTTGAAGTACTTCGTTGCAAAGTACTTCAGCCGGAATCTATCTAAGGACTGCTGGGATTCCCTATCTTCACATGATCGTGGTTTGTGAAAGGGATTATTCCACATCTTATTCCTAATAAGAAAGAACAATCTAACTGATTGTTCGTATTACAAACCAAGGAATTTCTTCCAAGTCTTCATATCTTGAAAAAGGATGTCTTCAAACATCTTACAAAACGCTGGAAGTTTCTTCTTGAAATCCTCTGCTGATTCAGACTCTGGAGAACACTCCAAGAGATTACTTGTTCTACCCATTTGATTTGATTTGATAAAAGTTTATATGACTTAGTTTGTAAACTTGCAGGCACTTATATAGAATCTTGGAGAGATGAAGAGACGGCTATCTGACTACTCGAATACCAAGAATCATTTGTCACTTCCCTCAGATTTTGTATCTTCGCATTTATTAGTTGCATTAATTTAGGGAGAACAATATCGTTTTCAGACTGTTACTTTCATACCTTGTCAGAAGCAGAAATGATGTTTGTCTTTTCGATAAAACAATGTGTCTACTGGTTTTGTATCCAAGTGCTGGAAATATTTCAGCAACTTATGACTTCTAGTAGATATTATCATAGGACAGCCCGCTCTTGTTATTACCTTTCAAGTTTTGAAATTATTAGTGTCTCTCTGACACCCTCTGTTTAACTTTTCAAATACTCAACCGTAAACATATTGACACGTGTTCTTGTGTTTACACTAACGGCTGTACATTTTTGAATATTAACCGCCTCTTATTTTCTTTTCACCTTTACGTTTTTCAGACTTTTTCTCTCTAGCTACCGCTTTCTCTCGTATTCTTCATCGCATAATCCACTTCGAAGTTCTCTCATTTACAGGCGAAGAAATGGCTGGAGCTTACAATTTCAATGCTTATCAAGTCAACTTTGCATCAGTGCTTACCATCAAGGATGAAGGACTTGTTCAGATGTTCAAAGCTGTTTAGAAATCAGGACTCAGAAAGTTTCTTGAAGCACCTGCTATTATCTATAAGACCGCACTTTTGGAATTCTTCGCCAAAGCAACTGTTCAAGATGTGAATATCATTCATTCCTAGGGGGACGTATCTATTTCAATTGGTGCTGCATTACTTGGTTCAACCTTCTTTCTTCCAATCTTAGGCACCTCTAATCTGTCAGGACTTTTGAAGGAAGAAATATCCATTGATCTTTCTACTTTCTCAGTTTTTGGAGAGGAACTCTTTCCCTCTTGCTTCAAGAAGCTTCTGAAAATGGAGTACCAAGTACTCGCTGATATTGTGGCAAAGGCACTCCTTGTCAAAGCTGGTACTTTTGATCGTTTAACCAAAGAGAAGGTTCAGGTGATGGTGGCAATCACTTCTGATAATAAGGTAGATTGGAGTTGGTTTCTATTCAAAATCATGAGAGAAATGATTTTGCGGAAGAGTACTGTTTTTGCTGTTCAAATTAGTCAGATGTTGAAGAATGCTGGTTTTCCATTCATCACTGAACAAGATGCTTTTTTTGTGACTATGGCCGATGCTGATAACGTGCTTGTTCTACGGCCTAATCCAACTGTGGCTGAATTTGTTTAATGAAAAAGGAGATTGGGAATGATCAAGCCGAGGGCCAAGCTCCTCAGAAGAAAATCAAAAGGAAGAGAGTAATTGTTTTGACTGATTCAGATAAGACTGTATCTGAAGCATCGGCTGCACCTACTTAAGCTTCTATTCCATAAGCAACTCTGAGCAAAAAGAAGCCCAGAACTACCATCCGCATCAAGAAAACAACAGCCATTGCTGATTTGGATACTGTCCCGTTGAGACAAGTATTTCTAGAAGCCAGCACATCCAAACCCAAGTCTGTTTCGGAACCACTAGTGACTCTTTCTCAATCTACAGTCGCTCCTACTGTTTCACAACCAACTGCTGCCTCTATCATCACACCAGCAGCTGTTATTGTTCCATCAACATCAACTTCAGTGTCTACTTTCAGACATGCTACTGGAGTTGTCTTTCGAGATTCTTTAGCCGGATCCTCCACTACTCGGTCCGTGCTACCTATTCCTACTGGAAAATGAAAAGGGAAGTTGTTTGAAGAGCCCCAAGCTCAACGCACCAAAAAATAGTGCAAATTGGCATTGAGCTCCACCTTGAGGAAATTGAAAAATCTGCCAGGGAAAATATGTTATTCTTTGATGAATTGCTGAAGATGAGAGTTTTTCACCCTCTCACTTACTTACATACTAAAGACGTATTTGCACAAATGGTGAAGCATGAGAAGAAAGTTTTTTCTACTGCAAAAACCAAAAATGTCATTGAAGCAATGAATCGCGGAAACTACATCCTTGATCAATTGAAGCAGAAGGAGATGGACTCTGTTTTGAGGAATCTAAAGTCTAATTTTGATCCAATGAGTCCTAATGCTCCTAATGATCATGGTGTTATCAAACTTATGACTGATCAGATGCATTTTTTGATTGAGCAGATTCAAGCACGAGAGCAGGCTTTTGCTAAGACTATCTCATACAGGTTAGGCATGGTTCCTGAACTTTTGAAGAGCTAGTTGAGGAAAGGACCACAGCTCGTTTAAAAGCAAAGGTCTCGAGTACTCCTGCATCACCAGAACTGCCTACTCGATCATCGTCATTGATCTCTGTTCCAGAGCTGGCCTCGGTGGATGAAGTCATTCAGTCCATTGTTCCTACTGCTGCTACACCAAAATCAACTCAGGATGTGGTACTCTCAGAAGCTCCACCCGAACCTCAACCCATGGAAGCATCAGATGATAACCCATTGCCAAATCTTGAGAAATTTTCTGCTGAACATCAAGCAGAAATGAAGGCTCTATTGAATAGGTCATCTGAACTCATCCTTTCGGAGAAACCACCGGAGACCGCTGAAGCTGTTCACCAAGACGAGAATGCAGCTCCTGAACAAATTAATGTTTTTGAAGAAACTTCTACTGCTCCATCTGCTGCTGAGGAAGCTACTGCAGCACCTCCTTTCTCTACTGCTCCAGAAGAAAGCTCTGCTGAACCTCGTCCTTCTGCTGCTCTACCGGATGCGATCCCTCCTATTGCTCAACCACATATTGCAACCTCTACTTCATTGGTTGTGTCTGTCTCTGACTCAGCTGCTCATGTTGCTGAAATCAAACAATGTATGCTCACAAGAACTCCATCTCCGGAACCAGAACTCTTTAATATGGAATTTGAGATAGAAACTCTGCGAAGAAATCTCAACAATCTCTCGGAGATATTAAAACAGATATCTCGTGAACATGCCACAGAAGTGAGTGGCGCAACGTTCTTCCGAGACCGTATATCTAAAGAAATATTTCGCAAGGCGGAATCTGTGAGCAAAATGCATGCTGAGACCACTGTTTTTAGACATGTTGTTTCCAGAAGCCAAGGTACCATCATGCTCGGTCAAACTGACCTAATCCAACAACTCACCGACCATGATGATTTTATTCGTTCAGTCTCCACCACATTGGAATCTATAGATGCCAAGATTGAGTCTCAATCTCAATCTCTCAATGCTCTAAATGAACAAGGTTCTCATCAGGCACCATATCTGGAGATGCTAAACAATGGAATTATGAATCTCTCTGGACGTATGAACGATTTAATTGCTCGAGTTATTGCCGTTGATGCCAAAAAGGGCGAAGAAGCAGAACCAGAAGGAAGACAAGTAGAAGAAAGAAGAACTGGAGACATGGCAGAATCCTCTGCCAGAAGAGATCAAAATGCTGATGCTCAGAATGATGAAATTATTTTCAGGGATATTGGCACTGATGACTAAAACTTTTGTTGTTTAATTATCTTAATATATTTCTGTTTTATATTGCCATTATCTATCTCTGCTAACGTCCAGGTTTTGGCATCACCACAAATGGAGAAATTGTAAGACTTAAGTTAATTGTGGCGATAAGAATCAAAACCAGTAGGTTGTTATTTAAAATCAGTAGGCAATATAAAAGCAGTAGTCTTCAGAACTTAGAAAACCAGAAGCAGAACTCAGTCTAACTAAAGTAACTTAACGTCTTCTGTGCTAACTGAACAAGTTTTAAATGTTACCGTTACTTTATCAAGTATTAGTATTAATAGCACCATTAATGCTGTACGAAGTTATTTATTACGTCTTATCAGTTGTGGTATGAAACAAGACTGATTGTTTTGAAACTTTTCTGCAGGACTCTTTTCAGGTAATAAAGCTGATTTCATCAGAAGTCAAAGAAGCTGTTTTGATTATAGGCGTTGGATTCAAGTTATCTATATATATGGATCAAACCCATTTGAAGAACAACGCTGATTATTTTTATTATCTATCCAACGCTACTTTGAGAAACCGCGAACAAATCATTATCTTCCAAGCTCAACTTGCAGAAAAGCAGTACACCCTTAATATCTTATATCTGATATTTGGAGATCATTTCGTACTGGTGTTTCTTCATCTCTTCTATTAAAACGCCTTATGATATTCTTTTGAAGAAGATTCTGTAAACTGGAAAAGAGTATTTTCCAGAACCTTGTCATATTGAATCATATTGTGTTGAGTTACCAAGAGTTTCAGTAGGCAAAAGATAAGTCCTGCTGAAGTGGGTGTGTACAAGTGTTGTACTGTAAAATCCAAAGTCTTTTAGTAATACCTTCTGGAAACAGAAGAAGGGGAGACGTAGAAGACTTTATCTTTGAACTTCCAGAAACAACTACTGTTCTACTGCCTACTGTTATTACTGTTTTCACCCTACTCCATCGGATTGTTTCCGCACTTATTATTTTCATCTGCTGGACGTAACCTCGAACAAGAATAGCTACAATCTCTAACAGGATTTTAGCACCCTTTGCAAAATCTATCAATAAAGGAAAGAGTTTATTCACCCCTCTCTAAACTCTTCATCGATCCCCAACATAGTCTTTGCATATAAACACATTAAAATGCTTATTGTGAGGTGCTGCTTGAAATCTTAAGTGCTAGAAGTTCTAGATGGGTGCTACCTTTCTGGAGTGGGTTTGTACAAGGTGTTGTATAAATCAAAGTCTTCTAGTGGACCTTTCCCAAGAGTAAGAAGGGGTGACGTAGGAGCATTTGAAGTCTCCGAACATCCATAAACAAATTCATGTCTATTATTTTATTGCATTTACTTATCATTTTCATTTTTTTAAGGATGCATTGTTGAAGCATTTTATGTAGTAGCGCCTAGTAGCATCGCCCCATGATCCCTGAGGTATCACTGATAGTGTCTGCAAGAACCTTTAGTCATAGTTAGCGTACAGTACGGTCCTTACAACACATATATCCCGATCGAGTCTACAACCACTGGTATATCAAGAGTTGCACATGAATTGGATAACGATGCAATTTATTATTGAGTACTAATAGTGGTATGGTATGCGCAACTAGGAAAACGCATTTCCCTAAAGCACATTTCTTGCTCTGGCCAGAGACTCCTAGCACTATCAACTCATCAGATCACATAGGATATCTTCACCCGTAGGCGAACGGTGAATCCCCGACTACAATGCATTTGCTTCTACGTATTTCGAAACTACACCCAACCTCGCCACTTGATGACTCTCGATGGAATTGGTAAACGGATCAAAGTGCATGCTAGTACGTATAGCCTCTACATTGTCCCGGGTCAAAGGACTAATGGTGTACAACCATAAATGTGGACTATTCCACTCGATAACTGAGAACCACTTGCACAGTCAGAGGGAGGGTTGTTCAGTGCATCATCATATGACCACCAATCCGTGCGAATGGAACTCTCCATATTCTTGCCAATGAAACATTGCATTTACACCACATATTCTAGTCTCAAGCTCGAACGACTTTTTTCCTTGTTTTACATTGCGACGCAGACCTCATGGTACCTGTTGTATATTCAAGGACTTTATCTATGCAACTTGCATGTGTATACAGATAAAGTATAATGCCATAATCGAATGAAATCGTAAAATATTATTAAAATAAAGATTGTTTTTACAGAGTCAATAAAAGTCCGAGCCAGAAGTTAGCTTGCTAGGCACCTACTCTAACATTAGGATCGAAGCAACCCTTCGAAGATGCTCTAGATTTTTTCTATCTGATATTGATCCTATTACAACTATTAAGGATAATTACTTGTTCAATTTTGTGTTTTGTTTGTATACTAATTATGATTTTTAGGATTTAATTTAGAACAGACTAACTGGAATGACTGTGATTCGAGATTCTTTCAAATATGATTTATCATGGTTTTTGGTTTCAATTTCCCTGCCGGTCGCTGATGCTCTGCCTTGACTTGCTGACAAGTCAAACACTCGGATACAAACCTCAAGATGTCCCTCTTCATCCCTGGCCACCAATATAACAACTGCAAGTCCTTGAACATTTTTGTAGTTCCCGGATGAATGCAGTATGGCGAGTCATGGGCTTCCTTCATAATTAGCTTTCGCAAAGAATTATCGCTAGGAACCCATAAACGATCTCGATAACGAACTAAACCATCCACTACTGAATACAAGTTCCGGCCCTTGGCCTCATCTCTAGCTCTCCACTTTTGCAACTGTTCATCAGTGGACTGACTCTCTCGGATTCTATCCCTCAAAGTCGACTGTACTGAGAGTGTGGCAAGATTAGGGGCCCCGGCCCTAGCATAAACTGTGAGCTCAAACCGCTGTATCTCGGACTGCAACGGTCTCTGAAGAGATAAATGAGTAATAACTGCCGCTTTTCTACTCAATGCATCTGCCACAACATTAGCTTTTCCCGGATGGTAGCTAATCTCACAATCATAATCCTTCACTAACTCGAGCCATCTGCGCTGTCTCATGTTCAACTCCTTTTTGGTGAAGATGTACTTCAAACTCTTATGATCAGTGAATATCTTGCACTTCTCCCCATAAAGGTAGTGTCTCCAAATTTTCAGTGCGAAGACTACTGCTGCAAGCTCAAGATCATGCGTAGGGTAGTTCTTTTCATGAATCTTCAACTGTCGCGATGCATAGGCAATAACTCGGTGGTTTCGCATCAGAACTGCACCCAAACCAAGCTTAGAAGCGTCGGTGTAAAGAACATACTCCCCTTGCCCCGATGGCATAGATAACACTGGCGCGGATATCAAGGCTTGCTTCAACTTGTCAAAACTGTCTTGACACTCGGGTTCCCATACAAACTTTGCATTCTTCTTTGTCAAGGCGGTCATGGGTACCGCTATAGATGAGAACCCCTGAATAAACTTGCGGTAATAGCCAGCTAGTCCCAAGAAACTGCGAATCTCGGTGACACTCTTCGGCACTGGCCATTCTTTCACTGCCTCCACCTTACTTGGATCAACTTCCACTCCACTGCGGGAAATGATGTGGCCTAAAAACGCTACTCTGTCGAGCCAAAACTCGCACTTACTGAATTTTGCAAAAAGCTTCCTGTCCAACAGTACTTGCAGTTCTGTTCTCAGATGGTGACTATGCTCCTTTCTGCTCTTGGAATAGATCAATATATCGTCGATGAAGACAATAATAAACTGATCCAAATACGGCTGGAATACGCAATTCATGAGATCCATGAAGATCGCTGGCGCATTGGTCAACCCGAATGGCATGACCATAAACTCATAGTGCCCATATCTAGTTCTGAATGCTGTCTTATGGACATCTGCTTCTTTCACTTTCAACTGATGGTATCCCGAACGCAGATCGATCTTGGAGAAAACCGATGCTCCCTGCAACTGGTCAAATAAATCCTTGATTCTTGGCAGTGGATACTTATTTTTGACAGTGACCCTGTTGAGCTCTCGATAGTCGATGCAAAGGCGCATACTACCATCCTTCTTTTTCACAAACAAAACCGGTGCGCCCCATGGAGAGTAACTAGGGCGAATGAAACCCTTGTCTAACAAGTCCTGTATCTGATCTTTCAGTTCTTTCATTTCTGCAGGTGCTAGACGATATGGTGCTTTTGATAAAGGAACTGTGCCCGGCATTAGATCAATGGAGAATTCCACTTCACGATCAGGCGGAATGCCAGATACGTCTTCGGGAAAGACGCTAGGGAATTCTCTCACAATATCGACATCCTCTAGCTGCTGGCTGGTAGGCTCATGTGCAGTAGTGACACATGCTAGATAAGCTGTGTATCCTCGCTTAATAAGCTTCTTCGCACATAAGCAAGAGATAATGTGCGGCATTTGCTTGTTCCTCGCCGCCTCAAAAACAAAAGGTTTACCACAAGGCGGTCGTATTGACACTGATCGCTGACTGAAATCAATCGAAGCTCCGTTCGATGACAACCAATCCATCCCGAGTATAATATCGAATTCGGGCATAGGGAACACAATAAGATCTGCCCGAACCACATCTTTGAATAAACGAAGCTCCAGATTCTTGACAATCTTAGACGTGAGCATCTGATCACCGGTTGGAATCGAAACTTTGAAACCCAAATCCATAACTTGAGGAGTAATATTCAGTCTTTTGACGAAGGTTTCAGATATGAAGGAATGTGTAGCTCCTGAATCTAGCAATGCATAGGTAGCTACACCTAGAATGATGATCCTCCCTGCGGTGAAAGATGTCTTTTAAATCTTTTCGAGTTGAGGCTTAAGGATTTTACTATCATTAATTTCCCAAATTCATAAGAAGATTACATGTTGAGCTTAAGCATTTCATGAAAATTGTATTTTAGCCCTTACATTTTCGAATTAATTCAATTTAATCCTTAAAAAAATTTTCGGAAATCACAACCTAGTCCTTAAGTTTTCGAATTTGCACAATCAACCCTCTAAAATCGGAAATTGCATAAAAATTATAACTTAAATCCATCTAAATAGACACATGCAACCTAAGTTCCACTAAGTTAAGTCTTGCTTCCCCAAACAACTCTAGTAACCAATTTAACATTTCATGCAAGAATAGGCAATATAAAAATGTTAAATTACTAGGTTACCTGTGATAAGAGTAGTGTCTGCCTCTTCCTCTGCTTCTTCAGCATTCATAACATAAACTCGTCCTGCTGTAGGTGCCTTCTTCTTTGGGCAATCAATAGCCTTGTGCCCACTCTCTTTGCAATAGAAACACTTGTAAGAACCCCATTCACACTTGCCCAAATGCGGTCGGTTACATTCCTTGCACAGTGGCCTCTCAGCAGGCGGTGGTGCTCCTTGATTTTGTGGCCTCTGCTGTCCTCGATTCCTGTTTTGACCCTGGGGCTTTTGAGGCCCTTGAGGTCTAGATGGACCTGAATTCTGCCTCTTGTTTGGCTGACTGTTATTATTTTGCTGTTGCCTTTTACGCTGAATTTCAAAATCAATCTCCCTCAAAGATTGCTCAGACCTGAAGGCATATGCAGTGGCAGCAGCATAATCCACTGGATTCATCATCATAACATTGTTACGCAGAGTAGGGCGGAGACCATCCATAAAGTGCCTAAGATTTTCTGCTGGGTCTCTAGCAATAAGGGGTACAAAGTGACAACCCCGATCGAATTTCTTCACATAATCTGCAACAGACAAGTCTCCCTGACGGAGGCTCATAAACTCTCTCTTCAGTCGGCCTCTAGCATCCGCCGTAAAATACTTCTCATAGAAAATGTCTTTGAATTGAGTCCAAGTAATAGTAGCAAGGTTAACACCATGCTCGACCCCTTCCCACCACAGTGAAGCATCATCCCTTAACAAGTAGGTGGTGCACCTCACACGGTCGGCATCACCCATATTCAGATAGCGAAAATGTACCTCCAGAGAACGTATCCAGCTCTCAGCAGCAAATGGATCGGTGGTGTCAGAAAATTCCTTCGGCGCGAGCCTCCAGAACTGATCATAGATATCCTGTGGTAGCCTAGGAGCCTGCTGTACTTGCTGCTGCTGCTGTAACTGCTGTAACTGTAGCTGCAACTGCTGCTGTTGCAACTGCTGTTGCTGCAACTGTTGCTCAAACAAACGAGCCATTCCCTCAAGAGCTCGAGTAGCTGCATCTGGTGGTGGTGGTTGTGGTCCATTCCCTTGGTTATTTCCTTGATGATTAACACTGTTTTCCTCTTGGTCTTCGGTGACAGGGGCACGACGTGGAGGCATTTTATCTGAACGTTTTCCAAAATCTAACGTAACCAACATGCAATTAAATCTATGTTTTCTAATCATGTGACATATCGTGATTCATTTAGCAACCTTAAGCATATAAGGCATATATAATCATAAAACTCGTAAACATGTGGTGTAAGCATATGATTCACATAATCATGCAGGTAACATCATACTGAATCATGTAAAGCATGTAAAACTTACAAACTTGAGGCTTGACGACTGATCTTTCTGGCGCTAATGGTGGCACAACCCTTTACAGGACCTTTGCTCTGATACCAACTGAAACGTCCCATGTTCTTGTGTTTAAAATGTACTAGAAATTTTTTTTTAAAAAAAAATTTCGGTCCTCGTAAAAATATTTTAATAAAATATTTTTGTCCATGATCTAGAACATTCGCTAGCTAGTATTTAAAAATCAATTGCAATCGCCATAAAATAAAATAATCGCATGAGTTACCAAACCTAAAAAGCAATAATGGTGAAACGTATTTTCCTCTCCAAAACCACTCTAAAGCATAAATAAATGGTTTTAACAAATCTTTTAACGTGAAAACGTAATCATAATCATGAGTGCGGAAATAGTAGAAGCGCTGGTCCTCGGGTTGTGTGCACCTTCAGTCCAGTCATCTCATACGTCAAGTCCTCCCTCAACCTCACCTGCATCCATCACACCTAGTGAGTCTAAAGACTCAACACACCAAATCTTTGTAACGAGTAACAGGTATAAAATCACATGCAGCAGTGAAATTACTTGTACTTAAAATAACATTTTCGTGATATGCATGACGTGACCTGAACCTTTACCTTTTCCTTGATCATAACGTGACATGATAACATGATATAATAACATGACGTGATAACATGACGTGATTCCTTCCATGATCGTAATATTATATTTTCTTGATTGAATTCAGATCGCCAATTGTGACTTTCCTGACGTGACATGACATGACATGACGATGGTACCATCTACTTGAAACCACAGTACTGGGCGGCGGGGACATCAGCGACACAAGATCGTCAACTGAGCCTTGGCCTAATCTTGATCATAACCTCAAATCCTGAATTCCTCATAGTCACAATTACTTCACTTTCATCAATATTTTCATGTTTTCATCACCTTATAAAATTATGCATGAATATATTTTCCTTTGAAACCAAGCATGCACCATGTATTTTAAATGTCAATTTTAATTATAAAATTTCATGGACATTTAAAATAAATCATAAATAAATCATGAAAAATTCATAAGCATTTAAAAATGCACATAATATCATAAAAACTGCATTTAGGGCACTGCCATGACCTCTACTAAATTTTGGTGTAAAAAGACCGTTTTACCCCTGGACTCGACTTTTTACAAAATCGACTTTTTTCTTGATTTCGTGACTCTAACATGTCCCAAATAAAAATTTAAGCTTATAAGAATTTTCTCGTAATTTTATTTGGCTTAAAACTTAGACTTTTTGATTTATCTTTTAATAGTTATTTTAACGGTGTTTTAATCCCGAAAAATACCAAACTTTAATATAAAATTCCTAAATTCTAAATTTAGTCTTTTATATTATTTTAGCTTTATGGACCACGACCCAACCCTCGTGAGCCATTTCCCAATTTTCTTTACTTTTAAAACTCAATTTGACACTCGAACTTCGACCCCGAGCCATCTCCTAATTTTATCGAGTTACCCCCGAACCATATCGAACCAAAACTTGCCCAACATGACAAATTACCCTACTGGACTCTAAGTTTGTAAAGGTATTTCCCCAAAACCGAAAAACGAAACTACCTTGGGAGTGCATGTGCTGGCCGAGAGTTGTGCTGTGTGTGCACCCTTCGTTTCTGCCTACAGGTCCCTAGCCGACCACCCTGGCCACGAACCCACGTACCTAACCATTACCTAGGACCCTGAGGACTCGCCTTGACCCTGCCCAGCAAGCCTGGAACGAGCCCCTGCCCTAGACCGAACGTGCGAAGCCTGCACCTCTTGGTGCAGCTTCTCGGGTGGAGTCCTTGCTTGCAAGGACTCCTCCCTGCTCCATCCAGATCGAGTCCTAGCATGGCTAGGACTCTCCCTAGACCATGAACAGCCCCTGGCCGAGCCCTGGCCCCAGCCCAGGCCAAGCCTGTCTCCCTATCATGGAACCCGAAACCCAAACCCCCTTGACAACACCCACAGCCGATGGTTCCCTTGATCTTATGTTTTCTGCTGGTTGTGGTGTGTACGTGTGGCTGTGGTTTGCCCAGAAAAACGCTACCTAGACATCATGTAAAATGCAGTCCCCTAAAACAAGCAAGAGATGAATCGATACATGAACACGTTAGATCGCAACACGAATACGTAAAAACCGTAATAAAACTTCATAATCTTTGCACATGCTTTTCTTTAATCGATATATGATGCAATGGATGAGAAAAAGGAAGATATTGGCGTGCCTTTGCGTAATAAACGCACGATATACCGACGACGACGAAGAACGGAGAGGAACCGAGGCGATACGCACTCAAAACCGTGAAGCACAAAGCATACTCCTCACGGCCGAGAGAAGAAGCAGCCGAGGAGAAAGCTTTCTTTTATTTTTGAGTAAAATCTGTGCGGCGTGAGAGTGAGCGCTAGGTTTAGGTTTAATCTAGTTTATATGCCAACCAATCTCAATAATTAGACTTAAGGCCTAATTAATTTAATTAAGCCCACTAGTACAAGCTAGGCTAAAAAAAGTTTTCATAGAAAAAATTAATTAGTGAATTAAATAGCCGGACTGCTAAAAGATCGAATTTTTGTTAAAAATTCCAACACCGATAAAAAAGTTAGTCCTTGGCGTATAAAATCACCTTAAAAATTCTTGGTTTCAAAAGAATGAGAAAACAACTCCCCTAAATTAAATAATTAAATTAATTATTTAATTAAAACATTTTTCACATTTACAGCCCCCGGTCTCCGTTCCTCGGTCGTCACTTGAATAACCTTTAAAAAAAATGTATTTTCATGCAAAATGACAATAAAATCATATTAAGCATGTATGTCACATAATTTAATAGCAATTAGAATAAATTACTCAATTTTCAAAATTTCTAGATTTGCATGCAGTTGGATTACGTCGACTTAATTTTGGACCTTACACTATCAGACTTGAGTTCTGACGTTCTTATTATCAAGGAGTTGTTAAGTAAAAATGGAGCAATTGGGATATGCTCATATAAGGACATGTTTAGTCCGAATCACAAGGAGATGTGAACCCATGGCTAGTTGTATCAATGAACCATTGAGGGTCACATAAGTGCTAACTTTTTAGATCCCGCCGAGAAGTAAAATAGTTCAATGTGTTGAACGGCATATAAAGGAGTTTATAAGCGTAAATAAAATAGAAGTATGACTTCTATAAGGAGAGTGTAACTTTTAATTTAAGGAAGTGTTCTAAAATTAAAAGGTGGCCAAACAAATAATGTATTTGAAAATTGTGATTTTCATAAACATTATTATGGACTAAATTTAATTAATTCAAGTGTTAAATTAATTAAACACTAGTGGACCAAGTAGAGTTCAAATAATTAAATTAATTCAAGTGTTAAATTAATTAAATAACATTGGGCTTGTAGAGCCCAATTAGAAATAATTATTCAACTAGTAGCTTGAGCAAAATCAAGTAAAAGTTTAAATAATCTCAAATGTGTTTGAGATATTTAAATAAATGTCCATGGGCCTTGTAATAGTTACAAGCCGAAGTCAAAAGGCATTCAAGGGAGGTGAAGAGTTGGGAGACAACTTTTTCAATGTCCAAGGCATGGCATACTTTTGGGACACCACAACACCTTTTTCACCAACCAAGAAAAGTCTCCCCTTTATCCACACACCTCATGGCCAAATTTTTACATATTCTCCACCATTTTTGCTTCTTCAATTGTTGATGAAAGCACACACTTCTCAAAGAAAAATGCTCTAATTTTTCTAGTGCAAAATTAGAGTGGATCAACCTTGTTAGTGGTCATGGACATAATTTGAAGAAAGGAGTCCAAAGGAAAGGTGAAGCTTGTAGATTTTCTTGCCATTCAAGAGCTAAGGTGTTTACACCTTAGTTGGAGCCAACAATCAATCTTTGAGATTGATAGGTAAAGTTCTAAACACCCTATGTATGACATTTCGTGTTTTTCGTATTTGCTACACACTATAGTTGAGGTGTTCGGTTTTCTTGCTAAAATTAAATTTTTGAAACTTCCATTGCGCAACCGGCACCTTAATCGATTCCCTTTCAAGTGGTATCAGAGCTAAGGATACTATTTTGTGTAGCATATACATAATATTATATTGAGGTCGATTTCTAACCGCATGAGATGAATTTTTGCAACAAAATCAAGGCCAAGAAAATGGTATTTTCGGGCAGCATTTTGCTGCCCATTTCGGGCAGCTCGGGATGCCCGAGGTGCTGCCCATTTCGGGCAGTAAGGGCAGCCCGAGGGGCTGCCCGAACGCCCCATGTTTTTTTTAAATAAAAAAAAATTTGGTTGGCCGGATTCCGGCGACGATGATGATGACTAGGGTTTCCAAAAGTGTTTTGGATTATCAAAGTGTCATGGGCCTTGATGTTGTTGGGACATTAGATAGCTAACATATTTGTGAAATTTAAATGAGCCAAAATGTTTTTTTGGTGAAAAATGATTTTTGGGCCCTTAAATTTAAATTTTTAAAAGTTGTAAATATTTTCTCATGAAATATATAATTTAAGTTGAATTTTAATATTTATAGTAAATGGTGATTTACAAGAAATTCGGTTATAAATAAATTAATTAGAAAGTAGACAAAGTATACTTTGTTAATTTAGTTTATAATCGTGGCGGTTAGTGATTTGATCAAGATATATAATACTAAATCAATTAATTATTGTGATAATTAATTGATGGTGTATGATATGTGATATTATGCATGAAGGATGATCAAAAGCCCAAGCCCAATTTGCTAAGTGTATGTTAGGATATTTTGTGTTGAATGATTGTAATAATTATCAAATTTAAAGTGGGCTTGGTTTATGGCACGTTCCCACCCCATGAGATGTATCCCTATTTTCCATGGATATTTATTTGTAAATATTATAATAGTGGAAGCTCAAGATTGGAAGATGGTAGCCTTGATGATTATGAAGATCGAAGACATGTAAATATTGGAAGCTTATGTAATAGTTGCATTTGTATCCCTTGCATTTCTCTAGGATTGGACCTAGGCTCGTGCTTAGCTCACACGGGCCATTAGTATTGGGGTGATTGATCATCGTTGTTTGTTTACTGTTTATAATATATGCATGATATGTTATAAATAATGAGTATGTGCGTTATTATTATGATAATAACAAAGTTTCATGAATCCGGAAAACATACGACCAAACATGGCGAGCTTTTAAATAAAATTAATGATGAGACATTCCAAAATTAAAAACCCTCATTTTGAATAAGATTCAAAATTAATTTCAAGCCCGAAAAGGGGAATTATAAAGTTGTTTATAATTTCCATTTCTTCCATCGACAATGGGTGCATGATGAACGCTACCCGTGGTCGGGGCTCGGCTCATATTATTGGGGGAGCCTCTGGTGCCGGAAAGGTGTGACATCTATTCACATGGTGATGTGAACTACGTGTAACTCCCATGATTTCGGCTCATATTATTGAGGGAACTCATGGTGACCGTCCATTAAGGTTCAACATCGATGGGTAAGGCTTGACACGTAAAGATGAACGACGTCATATTATTGGGTTCAAATCAAACGTGAGACAAAAGTTTACGTAGAGGGTTGCATGGAGATGCAATTGGAAACTACCTTTTAGGAATTGTGATTGGCTGATATTATTCGGGATCATAATTCGCTAATTGGACCTTACGTACCTACTGAGGAAAGGAGTTTCCCGTTTTCATTAGAGGGTAGTGAAAGATGTCAAAACAGTGGGAGTAAAAAAAAATTATGAAGTAAAAGTCCATAATTCATATCTTACTAAATATTTTATAATAGTCATTAGCATTTATCTGTTTTACTTTTCAATACTTTTTGACAACGTCTTCGATTCGCAATTCGCTCTCTGTAATACTTGACAAACACGTATTAACCGGACCTAATTACCTCAATTTGCTAAGAAATCTGAAAATCGTCTTGAATTCGGAAAGGATAGCATATACACTTACTGAATCGCCCCCTGTTGAGGCTTCGACTGACTGCACTCCTGAGGAATTGTAGACTTACAAGGAATGGTGTGACCATGACTTGAAAGCCAAGTGTTATATGCAGGATTCTATGAAAGATGAGAAGTCGGTTCTTTATGTGGGCTCTTTATCTGGTACGAAGACCTGGTCCACCTAGGAAGGGAAAGAAGCGTTCTTTCCAACGTCCCAAGAAGAACGTGCCCTTGAAGAGGCAAACTCTGAATCCCGTTGTGGCAGCAACACCAGTAAAGGCTGACAAGACTGCTGATATTTGTCATCAATGCAAAAGGCCTGGACATTGGAGGCGTAACTGCAGAGATTATCTTGCCCAGAAGAGTTCTGGAAACGGTATTTTCTATATTGAAGTAAATATTTCAATTAACTCTACTTCTTGGGTATTGGATACCGGCTGTAGCTCACATCTCTGTAATGATTTACAGATGATGGGAAGAAGTAGGAGACTTAGGGAAGGTGAGACCTTCTTGAGGTTGGGCAATGGAGCAAGAGTTGCTGCCAAGGCCGTAGGAAATGTTTACTTATTGTTGAACAATGATTTTAAGTGGATTTTAAGAGATGTTTTTTTTGTACCTGATTTGGTGAAAAAATTGTTTCCATTTCTATGCTTGATAAAGATGGATATTCTTGTTTATTTAGCAAAGGTGTTTGCAACATTTACAAGAATAAATGTTTAATTGATACTTGAGAACTTGAAAACGATCTCTATAACTTAAAATTGAAAGATATTCCAATAAACAATGTCCAAGCAATAACAACAACAAACAATCCAAAGAAAGATACTCTAAATTCGGCACAATTGTGGCATGCTCGATTAGGACATATTTCCCTAAGAAGGATGAACAAGTTAGTGGGAGTGGGCATGTATGATATGTCTGATATTAATGCTCTCACGACTAGTGAATCTTGTCTAAAAGAAAAGATGACCGAAATTCCCTATAAGGGCCACGTGGAGCGAGCCAAAGGGTTATTGGATTTGATTCATACCGATGTGTGCGGTCCGCTTAGCATCACCACTAAGCATGGACATGCCTACTTCATCACCTTTACCGATGACTTTTCGAGGTATGGGTATGTGTATTTGATGAAATACAAGTCTGAAGCTTTTGAAAGGTTCAAAGAATTAAGAAGTGAAGTAGAGAAACAGTTGGGACAAAGCATCAAGACAATTCGATCGAATCGAGGTGGTGAGTACTTGAGTGCCAAGTTCCAAGAGTATCTTAGGGAGAATGGGATTCTCTCGTAGTGGACTCCGCCTGCTACACCACAGTTGAATTGTGTTTCGGAGCGTCGTAACCGGACTTTGATGGAAATGGTTCGGTTTATGATGGGGTTCACGGAGTTGCCGCCATCCTTTTGGGGATATGCGCTTGAGACAGTGGCACTGTTGTTGAACAATGTCCATTCAAAGGCAGTTGATAAGACACCATATAAGATATGGATGGGTAAGCCTCCCAAATATTCTTATCTTAGAATATGGCGGTGCCCTGCTTATGTAAGCAGGTAGTGGAGATAAATTGGATAGTCGGTCCATTTTATGTTATTTTGTGGGATATCCAAGGATTTCTGTTGGATATTATTTCTATCATCCCCAAGAAACAAAGGTGTTTGTTTCTAGGAATGCAACCTTTTTGGAAAAGGAATTTCTATTGGATAGAAAAGGGGAGATGATAGAACTCGAAGAGGTTCGAGAAACACCCACAATTATAGAACCCACACCCGAAGAGCCAAGAGAGGAGATACAAGCTCCTAGAAGATCCAAGAGAGTCTCGAGACCACCTATGAAGTATGGTCTGCTTCTTGAAGAGGGCCATGATGAGCCAAACCATGGATGTGATCCAAGGACCTTCAAGGAAGCATTATCTGATGCCGATTCATCCAAGTTGCTGGAAGCAATGGAATCTGAGATGAATTCCATGCATTCGAACCAAGTGTGAATCTCGTGGATCCACCTGAGGGAATTGTTCCCATAGGGTGTAAATGGATTTACAAGAGGAAACTTGGGGCGAATGGGAAGGTATTGACCTTCAAGGCGCGATTGGTGGCAAAAAGATATACTCAAAGACAAGGAGTTGACTTTGAGGAAACCTTTTCTCCAGTTGCAATGTTCAAGTCCATAAGGATATTGCTATCCATTGCTGCATGGTATGACAATGAGATATGGCAGATGTCAAGACATCCTTTCTTAATGGGGATATTAAGGAAGAGATTTACATGTCTCAACCTGAAGTTTTTACATCTATCGGAAGTGAGCATATGATATGCAAACTTCAAAGATCTATTTATGGTCTAAAGCAGACATCTAGGAGTTGGAACATTAGATTCGATAGTACAATCAAAGAGTTTGGTTTTATTAAGAATCCTGAGGAACCCTGTGTGTATAAGAAGGATAGTGGGAGTGATGTGACATTCCTGGTGCTTTATGTTGATGACATTCTACTCATTGGGAATGATGTAGGAATGTTGCAATCAACTAAAATATGGTTAACGAGTAAGTTCTCGATGCAGGACTTGGGTGAAGCATCTTTTGTATTAGAATACAGATCTATAGAGATAGATCGAGAAGATTGATTGGTCTCACCCAGTGCACATACAATGATACCATCGTGAAGTGGTTCTCGATGGATGAGTCCAAGAGGGGACATCTACCAATGTGTCATGGCGTGTCCCTATCCAAGTCTGTGTCTCCCAAGACTGATGCAGAGATAGCGGCGATGACACACATTCCATATGCATCTGCGATTGGTAGCATCATGTATGGGATGATATCTACACATCCTGACGTGGCTTTCGCACTAAGTATAGTGAGTAGATATCAATCGAACACTGGTCTTCCACATTAGAAAGCTGTGAAAGACATCCTTAAGTATTTGAGAAGGACCAATAATTAATTGTTGGTCTATGGGGGTGGAGTACTTAAATTGGAAGCCTATACCGACACTAGCTTCCAAAGCGATATCGACTCGAAGTCAACCTCTGGATTCGTATTCATGCTCAATGGTGTTGCTGTCTCTTGGAAGAGTTCCGAGCAAAATAGTACTGCGGATTCGACCACTGAGGCCGAATACATTGTTGCATCAGATGCAGCAAAGGAGGCTGTTTGGATAAGGAATTTCGTCCAAGAATTGGATGTCATTCCTAATGTAGTTGCCCCTGTCCCGCTGTTGTGTGACAACATGGGAGCTATAGCTCAAGCAAAGGAACCAAGGTCTCATCAGAAGTCCAAACATGTATTGAGAAAGTACCACATCCTCCGAGAGATTGTGGAAAGAGGAGAATGTCTCGATTGACAAAGTCGACTACGTAGATAATGTTGCTGATCCACTAACTAGGCCTTTACCTGGACCATTATTCGAGAAGCATCGTGAATTGATGGGTTTGAAGCATATGGGTAGTTGGCTCTAGTGCAAGTGGGAGATTGTTAGAGTAGGTGTCCGTCGAGCCAAGTGTTGTCCGAGTGTTGACAATGAAACTCTATGTATAAACAATCTTTATTTTAATAATATTTGAAATTATTATTTTGGCACATCTTTATCTGTATACCCATGCTAGTTGCATAGATAAAGTCCTTGAATATACAAATAGTAGAAAGAATATGAGATGCTCATATGATGAGTATCATGAAACTCATATTTAGAAATACTGTATATTCTAAACAGTTCCTAGTCGATTCAGCCGCCGCTAAGAAGGATATAGGCCGCTAGAGTTTGAGACTAGTATCTGTGATATGAGTACCATGTTTCATTGGTAGGGGACATTGTGATGTCTGAACATGCAGATAGGTGCTCTTGTAGTGTGCACTGAACATCCCTCCATAAAGGACTTTCCAAGTGTCGAGTGGAAACGTCATAATTTATGGTTGTACACCATTAGTCCTTATGACCCGGAACAACATTGAGACTCTATATGCTAGCATTGCACTTTGACTTGTTTACCGACTCTCATGGGGTCATCAGGTGGCAAGGCTAGGTGTTTTGTCGAAACATATAGGAGTCGATGCATTGTAGTCGGGGATTCACCGCTTACCTTCGCGTATGGATATCCTATGTGATCTCATGTATATGTAGTATGAAATCTCTGATTAGAGTATGGTGGTAATCATTAAAGGGGTTTCATAGATTACACCATCGATGCAACTACGACATGACACATAGTATCGATTCTGAAAGAGGATCGGTTAAGGTGACCGGAAGCGCAACGGAAGTTTAAAAATCAAAATTTTCATCAAGAAATTTCGGCCACCTCATATCTTGTGTAACAAATACAAAAACACAAAAATGACATTCATAGTGTGTTTAGAAATGTACCTATCAATCTTAAAAGATTGATGATGGCTCAAACTTAGTTGATATACAACTAAGCTCTTCAATGGCAAGATAATCTTCAAGCTTCCTTTGAGCCCACCTTGCTCAAATATTAAGCCCAACACCAACTAGCTAGAACCACTCTAATTTTGCACTAGAAAAATTAGAGCATTTTTCATTGAGAAGTGTATTGTTTCTCCAACAATTGAAGAACAAAAATGGGAGAAAAAAATGAAAGAGATTTCGGCCATGACATGTTAGAATGGAGGGAAGGGAGACATGTCTTGTTCTTGCAAAAAGTAGAGACAAAAGTAGCATGCCAGACCTTGATATTTGAAAAAGTTGTCTCCAACCCTTCACCTCCCATGCATGCATATATTATATGGTTTTTAACAAATTAAAAACCATGGACTAAATTTAATTATCTCAAACATATTTGAGACTAATTAAACATTACTTGAATTTACTCAAGTCCCACTAGTTAAATAATTAATTTAAATTGAGCTCTACAAGACTCAATATGATTTAATTAATTCAACACTTGAATGAATTTTATTATTTGGACTCTACTAGGTCCACTAATGTTTAATTAATTCAACACTTGAATTAATTTAATTTAGTCCATAATAATGTTTATGAAAATCACAATTTTCAAATACATTATTCACTTGGCCAACTTTTAATTTAGGAACACTTCCATAAATTAAAATGTACATTTCTCTCATAGAAGTCATACTTCTATTTTTCCTTACACTTATAAACTCATTTATAAGTCGTTCAACACATTGAACTATTTCTCCTTTATAGAAGTCATACTTCTAATTTTCCTTACGCTTATAAACTCCTTTATAAGCTCGTTCAACACATTGAACTATTTTTACTTCTCAACGGGGGCTAGAAAGCTAGCACTTGTGTGGCCCTCAATGGTTCATTGATACAACTAGCCGTGGGTTCACATCTCCATGTGATTCGAAATAAACATGTCCTTATAGGAGCATACCCCAATTGCTCCATTCTTATTTATCAACCCCTTGATAACAAGAACGTCAGAACTCAAGTCTGATAGTACCCAACCAACCATGTTAAACGCCTAGCAACATCGCTTACATGATTCCCTAGGTATCAAATGATAGTGCCTGCAAGAACCATTCAATTATGGTTAGCGTACAGTACGGTCCCTTCAACTCATATATCCCGACCGATTCGACAACCATTGGTATATCGAGAGTTGTCAATGAATCGATACTATGTGTCATGTCGTAGTTGCATCGATGGTGTAATCTATGAAACCCCTTTCATAATTACAACCATACTCTGGCCAGAGATTTCAACCTACATACACATGATAACACATAGGATATCCATACCCGAAGGTAAGCGGTGAATCCCCGACTACAATGCATCGACTCCTATATGTTTCGACATGACACCCAACCTTGCCACCTGATGACCCCATAAGAGTCGGTAAACAAGTTAAAGTGAAATGCTAGCACATAGAGTCTCAATGTTGTCCCGGGTCATAAGGACTAATGGTGTACAACCATAAACTAGGACGTTTCCACTCGATAAGTGAGAACCACTTGGAAAGTCCTTTAATGGAGGGTTGTTCAGTGCACTCTACCAGGAGCACTTATCTGCATGCTCGGACATCAAAATGTCCCCTAACAATGAAACATGGTACTCACATCGCAGATACTAGTCTCTAACTCGAGCGGCCTATATCCTTCTTAGTGGCAGCTGAATCGACTAGGAACCGTTTAGAATATACAGTATTACAAATATGAGTTTCATGATACTTATCATATGAGCATCTCATATTCTTTCTACTATTTGTATATTCAAGGGCTTTATCTATGCAACTAGCATGGGTATACAGATAAAGATGTGCCAAAATAATAATTTCAAATATTACTAAAATAAAGATTGCTTATACATAGAGTTTCATTGTGAACACTCGGCCAACACTTGGCTCGACGGGCACCTACTCCAACAGATTCATTGACAACTCTCGATATACCAATGGTTGTCGAATCGGTCGGGATATATGAGTTGAAGGGACCGAACTGTACTGCTAACCATAATTGAATGGTTCTTGCAGGCACTATCATTTGATACCTAGGGAATCATGTAAGCGATGCTGCTAGGCATTTAACATGATTGGTTGGGTACTATCAGACTTGAGTTCTGACGTTCTTATTATCAAGGAGTTGATAAGTAAGAATGGAGCAATTGGGGTATGCTCATATAAGGACATGTTTAGTCCGAATCACATGGAGATGTGAACCCACGGCTAGTTGTATCAATGAACCATTGAGGGTCACACAAGTGCTTACTTTTTAGATCTCGTTGAGAAGTAAAATAGTTCAATGTGTTGAACGGCTTATAAAGGAGTTTATAAGCGTAAATAAAATAGAAGTATGACTTCTATAAAGAGAGTGTAATTTTTAATTTAAGGAAGCGTTCCAAAATTAAAAGATGGCCAAACAAATAATGTATTTTAAAATTGTGATTTTTATAAACATTATTATGGATTAAATTAAATTAATTGAAAGTGTTGAATTAATTAAACACTAGTGGACCTAGTAGAGCCCAAATAATTAAATTAATTCAACTGTTGAATTAATTAAATAACATTGGGCCTTGTGGAGCCCAATTAGAAATAATTATTCAACTAGTAGCTTTGAGCAAAATCAAGTAAAAGTTTAAATTGTCTCAAATGTGTTTGAGATATTTAAATAAAAGTTCATGGGTCTTGTAATTGTTACAAGCCCAAGTCAAAAGGCATTCAAGGGAGGTGAAGAGTTGGGAGACAACTTTTTCAATGTCCAAGGCATGGCATGCTTTTGGGACACCACAACACCTTTTTCACCAACCAAGAAAAGTCTCCCCTTCACTCCACACACCTCATGGCCGAATTTTTACAAATTCTCCACCATTTTTTCTTCTTCAATTGTTGATGAAAGCACACACTTCTCAAAGAAAAATGCTTTAATTTTTCTAGTGCAAAGAGTGGATCTACCTTGTTAGTGGTGGACCTAATTTGAAGAAAGGAGTCCAAAAGAAAGGTGAAGCTTGTAGATTGTCTTGCCATTCAAGAGTTAAGGTGTTTACACCTTAGTTGGAGCCAACAATCAATCTTTGAGATTGATAGGTAAAGTTCTAAACACCCTATGTATGACATTTCGTGTTTTTCGTATTTGCTACACACTATAGTTGAGGTGTTCGGTTTTCTTGCTAAAATTAAATTTTTGAAACTTCCGTTGCGCAACCGGCACCTTAATCGATTCCCTTTCAAGTGGTATCAGAGCTAAGGATACTATTTTGTGTAGCATATACATAATATTATATTGAGGTCGATTTCTAACCGCATGAAATGAATTTTTGCAACAAAATCAATGCCAAGAAAATGGTATTTTCGGGCAGCTCGGGCAGCAAGGGCAGCCCCTCGGGCTACCCTGAACGCCCTATGTTTTATAAATAAAAAAAAATTGGTTGGCCGGGTTCCGGCGACGATGATGATGACTAGGGTTTCTAAAAGTGTTTTGGATTATCAAGATGTCATGAGCCTTGATGTTGTTGGGCCATTAAATGGCTAACATATTTATGAAATTTAAATGAGACAAAATGTTTTTGGTGAAAAATGATTTTTTGGGCCCTTAAGTTTAAATTTACAAAAGTTGCAAATATTTTCTCATGAAATAAATAATTTAAGTTGGAATTTAATTATTTATAGTAAATGATGATTTACAACAAAATTCGGTTATAAATAAATTAATTAGAAAGTAGACAAATGTGTTTGTATACTTTGTTAATTTAGTTTATAATCGTGGCGGTTAGTGATTGGATCAAGATATATAATATTGAATAAATTAATTATTGTGATAATTAATTGATGGTGTATGATATGTGATATTATGCATGAAGGATGATCAAAAGCCCAAGCCCAATTTGCTAAGTGTATGCTTGGATATTTTGTGTTGTAATAATTATCAAATTTAAAGTGGGCTTGGTTTATGGCATGTTCCCACCCCATGAGATGTATCCCTATTTGTCATGGATATTTATTTGTAAATATTAGAATAGTGGAATATCAAAATTGAAAGATAGTGGCCTTGATGATTATGAAGATCGAAGACATGTAAATATTGGAAGCTTATGTAATAGTTGCATTTGTATCCTTTGCATTTCCCTAGGATTGGACCTAGGCCCGTGCTTAGCTCACACGGACCATTAGTATTGGGGCAATTAATCATCGTTGTTTGTTTACTGCTTATAATATATGCATGATATGTTATAAATAATGAGTATATGCGTTATTATTATGTTAATAACAAAGTTGCATGAATCCGGCAAACATACGATCAAACATGGCGAGCTTTTAAATAAAATTAATGATGGGACCTTTCAAAATTAAAAACTCTCATTTTGAATAAGATTCAAAATTAATTTCAAGCCCGAAAAGGGGAATTATAAAATTGTTTATAATTTCCATTTCTTCCATCGACAATGGGTGCATGATGAACGCTACCCGTGGTCGGGGCTCGGCTCATATTATTGGGAGAGCCCTGGGTGCCGAAAAGCTATGACATCTATTGACATGGTGATGTGAACTACGTGTAACTCCGATTATTTCGGCTCATATTATTGAGGAAACTCATGACGACCGTCCATTAAGGTTCAACATCGATGGGGTTACACGTAGTTCACATGCTGCCCGAGAATACCATTTTCTTGGACAGCTTGGGTCTGCATAGCAGAGATATATATAGTCACCATTAAATATATTTGTAATGTACTCTTTGGAACTCGATTCATGCATACGCGATCAATTTTGTTGTATAAAATTTTTTTTATGTGATTTTGGTTTATTATAATAAGTTTAAATGATATTTGGATGAGATTTAGATAAGATTCAAATAAATTTGCGTGTCAATAAATATACGATAATAGACAATTTCTTGAATAAAGAATGTATAAATTACGATATTTGTAATAAAAATACCGATCACGACACTAAAATTCGTTTGTGTAAGGATCCTAAGTTTAATAAATAATCTAAGTATAGATGTTATTTAAAAAAAAAAAGGATTGTTTGACCGTACTGCTTTTTTGGCACAAAAATATACAATTTGTCATCAGAAGTAATGCATTATTATATTTTTAATATAACATCAATTAGGTGAGTAAACATAAAAAATTTCTCAATATAATGTACAGATTAAGTTGCCCAATTAATGAAAGCTTTGATTCCTTTCTCCTTTTTATTATTATTTATAGATTCTATCTTGTGAATTTTATTTCTAGCTTAAAGACAAGGAAAGGGATTGATATCATATGTACCACTGAGGTGGGAACAGGTGAGTCTCGGCTCAAATGGTCTTGAGTTCGATTATTAGACGAGTTTGTCACATATTTTTTTTTTTTATTGAGACGAGTTTTGCAAATTAGATTTTTGAGAAATAATTTCCCGTTCAAAAATTAATTCAGAAATGATATTTCTATGCTATAAAGGCAGCATGGAGAGATTTTTTTTAATTATAACAATTCAATATTAATTAGCTAATTTTTGGGAGAATGGGATTCTTTGACTGCTATATTGTATTGTCGCTTATCGTGATTATTTTATTTCAATCTAAACTTATTTGGTATCGACTGAATATTCTGAAGACTTCCAAGATTTAAAAATTAAAATCAACATCATTTTGCCACAAGAATACAATTAAAGGTTGAAGTAGAGCCTACAACATATATATATTTTTGAGCAAACGTACTTCTCTTATTCTGTTTTACCAAATTTCAATTTTCTTATGCTATATATCATTCTACAAAAATCCACAATTTTGATCATTTTTCAACGTGACATTTGTGTATCGTTGGCTTGATATCGGCATAACAGTCCTGCGTACGTTGTCACAGTCAACTTTCACTAAAAAAAGTACTAAAATTGTGAAGAATAAGGCCATCTCCAACCCATAAATCTATTTTGGTGCAGTTTCTGCACCAAAATAGTGCAGTTTCTGCACCAAATATAACATTCATCTCCAACCCATTTACTTCAAATCTTACACTAAAAAGTATATTCCTAGAACATTTCATTCGTTTACTATTTACTTATAAATTTAACAATATAATTATAATTAATGTTAAGATTAATTATTAAATATATAATTTTTAAATTTAGTGATATAATTATAATTACATTTTATAATTATTGATGATTTAATTTGTTTATCCTTTATTATAATTACATATTCTCGGATCCGATTTTTAAATTATTGATGATTTAGTTTGTTTATCCTTTATTATGTTTGCATTTAAATTATCTGAATTCGAATTTGTATTTTTATTTTAACTTAGTACTTGAATGTTTAAATATTATTCAATAAATTTGTGTGTTAGATCTTTAATTATAAAATTATTTAAAAATATATTTATAAATTTATATAATTAAATATTTTAATTTTTATTATGAAATATCTAATTATTAAAATAATAAAAAAATATTATTTAATTATATCTAATTATTAAATTAATATAATAATAATATCATATTATTAGATAAATAATATTTATAATTTAAAAAAAACAAAAAATAATGAAAAAAGAAGGAAATTCCCTGCGCCAATTTGGCGCAGGGGTTCCCTCTGCGCCAAATATGGCGCAGTGGGAATGGGAGGTGCGCTATTTTGAAGTGTTAGAGTATATGCCCTGCAAGTCAACGGTTGGCTAGGGAATTTATTGACTCAAGTGTAATAAACAGTCTTTATTTTAATATAATTTATTTTTTAATGGTTTCGTTATACTTTATCTGTATACCCATGCAAGCAGCATAAATAAAGTCCTTGATTATGCTTTAATACAAATGAATCGTAATTCGATGTTGAAACTCATTTGTAAACACTGCATATTCTAAATTCGTTCCTAGTCGATTCAGCCGCCTAAAACATGGATAAAGGTCGCTTGAGCTCGAGACTAGCATCTGTGATGTTGTGTACTGCGTTTCTTGGTAAGGGCATAGAGATGTCCAAACATACAGATGGGTAGTCATATGATGATTATACCGAACAACCCTCCCTCGAAATTTCCAAGTGGTTATCATTCATCGAGAGGATAAGTCCGTGGTTATGATTGTACACCATTAGTCCTTATGACCCGGGACAACACTGAGGCTCTATATGCTAGGGCTGTGCTTTGACTCGTTTACCGGCTCCAGGAGAGTCATCAGGTGGCGAGGTTGGGTACAGTCGCGACACATATAGGAGCCAGTGCATTGTAGTCGGGGATTCACCGCTCACCTACGGGTGTGGATATCCTATGTGATCTAATGAAATAATAGTGCATGGAATCTCTGGCCAGAGTATGAGATGTACGTTAGAGAAAGAGTTCTCAAATAGTACACGCGATGCCACTATTATAGTTATTACATAGTTATCGAATTATTATGCAACCCTCGATGAACCAATGGTTGCAGATTCGATCGGGATATATGAGATGAAGGGACCGTACTGTACGTTAATCATAATCGACTGGTTCTTGCAGGCACTATCAGTGATACCTAGGGGATCATGGGGCGATGCTACTAGACGCTCTTACCATGATCCGATGGGTGCAATCAGAAATGAGTTCTGACATTCTTGATCAAAGTGTTGATGAAAAGAATGGGGCTGACTAGGGTAAGCCCAAATAAAGGATTATGTCCTGAATCACAAAGAGTTGTGAACCCACGGCTAGCTGTATCCCTGAACCATTGAGGGTCACACAAGCACTGGATCGTTTGTTCCCGTTGAAAGAATAAATTCAAGGAGTTGAATTTATAAAATTTGAGAATTTAATTTATTAAACTCAAATGTTGGGTTTATTAAATATTAAATTTTGGAGGTGATAAAAATTCAAAGAGTTGAATTTATAATTTAAATAATAAATTCAAATGTTGAATTTATAATGTATTTAATTTATTAAGCTCAAGAGTTAAGTTGATTAATTAATAAATTAAATATGGTGGATAATATGTTTAATGGGCTTGTAGGAGTACAAGTCCAACATAATAAATAATTAAAGTTTAATGGGCTATGATTAAATTAATTAAACTAGTTGGACTAGTCCAATTAATTAAATCAAGTTCATTAATGTTAATTATGTAATTAGGGTTTAATTAATTATAAATAATACATTGAAAGTTAAAACCCTAAAACCTACCACCCAAAAACAAACGTGAGCCTCCACTCATAGAAAAGAAAAATCGGCCACCTCAATTTCAAAGAGGAATTGTTGTGCCATCTCTCAATTTTTCTTCTCCTACGCAAAATATCTTCCAAATATTCTAGTGCTATTTGGAAGAGGAACAAATCTTCTGGTCGTGGACTTAATAGAAGAAGATCGAAGAAAGTTCGTAGGGATTTACAACAAGAGCTACGTCCGCTAATACCGGTGTAGTTGGAGTCACGTGAATTATCCAAAGGTATAATAATTCTAACACCCTATGAATGTTTGATAAAATCATACGAGCGTCCAAACAGTCTTGAATGTCAAGATCTAAAATTTTTAAAACTTCCGCTGCGTTTGGGCGTGTAGAAAACTCGGATCCAACAGTGGTATCAGAGCCAGGTTTTCTGAATCGTATGATTTTAAATTATATTGAATAATTTGTTTCTAACCACACAAGAAAATTTTCAGAAAATTAATGCACCATAAAATTATTTTTCGGATTTTCAAATAAAAAAAAAAAAAAAATATTTTTGCGATCTGCCCGGAACTTTTCCGGGCAGACCGCGCGCAGGGCCGCGAGCACAGCGCGCAGGAACGCGCGGCGTGCGCGCGCGGAGCGGCGCAGCGCCCTGCGCGCAGGAACGCGCGGCGTGCGCCGCCCTGCGCGGCGCACAACGCGGCGCAGCGTGCGGAGCGTCCACACGCTGCGCGCGGCGTTTCGCGCGCCTGTGCGCGCCAGCGCGCACAGGTTGCTGCCACTGCCCGAAACGTTCGGGCAGCGGGCGGGCATCGAGGGCGGCTGCCCGGGAGCGTCTCGGGAAGCGCGCTGAATAATGGGCTTGAATTGTTTGGGCCTACGGTGCGATTTTCTGATGTTTCAAATTTTTGGGCAAAAATTGATATTTTTGAAAAATGGTTCAATTTTAATTTTGGAAAATTAATTTTTTAGAAAATTAATAATTTTCTTGTAAAATAAATAATTAGAATATGATTTTAATTATTTATAGTAAAAATGAGTTTTTACAAGAAATCAATTATTATTGATTTAATTGGAAATTAAATAAAGGAGTTTATTTAATTTATTAAATATTTTAATAATTGTGGTGGTTAGTGATGTAATTATTAGATATATGATTGATCAATTAATTAAATTGATGTTAATATTTGATATTAAATGCATGAAGGATGATCGAGAGCCTTGACCAATGTGTTAGGTGTATGTTAGGATATTTTACTGTTTTATTCATTTTGTTAATATTTGATATTATTAAAGTGGGCCTGGTTTATGGCCCGTTCCCACCCCATGAGATGTATCTCTTATGTGCCATGGCTATTTAAATGTAATTATTAGAAATAGTGGGAGATCAAGAATGGAAGATGGTGGGCCCGATGATCAAGTTGAAGACATGTAAAATATTGGAAGCTTTTGTAATTGTTGCATTTGCATCCCTGCATTCACCTAGGTTTGGACCTGGATCCATGTATGGCTCACATGGATCTAATAGTGTAGGCGATCGATCATCCTTATTATTGTTGAATGTCATATTATGATATATGCGATATATAGTAGTATGCATGTATGTATATTATTAAATAATATAGTTGCATGAATCCGACAAACATACATACTCGTGGCACGTATTTTTAAATTAAAATGATGAGACAATTTTAAAATTAAAATCCCTCATTTTGAATAAGATTCAAAATTTATATCAAACCAAATAAGTAAAAATTAAAAGAGTTTAATTTTTTCTTGCCTTCCATCAACCGTGGTTGCATGTTGATCGCTACCCGCGGACAGTGTCTGGCTCATATTATTGGGGAGGCCTGTACGCCGGAAAGCTGTGACTTTTACTGGACATATGATGTGAATTGAGTGGAACTCCCATGATTTCGGCTCATATTATTGGGGGAACTCATGGCGACCGTCCACCACAATTCAATATTGATGGGTTGGTTTGACACGTGAAAATAAACGGCGTCATATTATTGGGCCCTTATTAAACGTGAGGCAAAACACGCGGAGGTTGCATAGGGATGCAATTGGACTCTACCTTTTAGAAATTATAATTGGCTGATATTATTCGGGATTATAATTGGCTAATTGGACTCTACGTGCCCACTAAAGAAATACGATTTCTCTTTTTCATCAGAGGGTGGTGGAAATGTCAAAATAGTGGGAGGGAGATTTATAAAATAAAAATCCATATTTTATATCTTAAAATTATTTTAAAGTAATCAGCAACCATTATTCTGTTTCCGTATCAGTATATTTCCGATTTCGTCACGTAATCAATTTTTATTATTAACAAGCTAATCGAATCTAATTTTCAAGACTGGTTGGGAAAATTGTTCTGAATTCGGAGAAAATGACATACACACTAATGTCAGTCTTGTTGAACTGACAATGCATGCAAGATGGTAGGACCATAGTATGCAACCTAAAGTGTAACATGCTCGCTTCTATGTCAAATGAACTGTAGGGACAGTTTGAGAAAATGTTGAATGCTGCTGACATTCGAATACACATGCAAGAGTTGCATAGTGCATGAAACTCGTACAGTGATGCACACCACTTTTAAAAGCTCATTACTACACGAATGCAAGATGGGGCTTTGGTCCATGAGCGTGGTGTATATATGATTGGGTTTAATGAGAAAGTGGTGGGCCTGGAATAGGTGATTCCTAACAAGTTACTTCATGACAATCAATTTGTTGTCATTCTCTTTCTCATTTGACGGGTTTATGTTGAACTTCAATTTGAATAAAATTGATGATAGCCTTGAAGAGCTATTCAACATGCTTATGACTTATGAAGTCATAATAAAATAGGAAAATGTTGTTTCCTAGTTGGGCTTGTTGACATGAACAAAAGTGGCCCGCAATGTAAGGGAAAGAAATGTTCTGCCCCTCACAAGAAAAACCCAATAAGAGGCAAACTCCGAAAGACACTTAAAAGGCCTACAAAGCCCGATAAGTCAGAACATATTTCACTGCAAGAAGTCCGGACATAAGAAGTTATATGCGCCAGAAATGTTCTGGAAATGATGAATGAATGTCCAAGTAAACAGGATTTCAACAACAAACAAAAGAAAGTTAGATGATCCAAATCCCGCACAAATATGGCACGCTAGACTAGGTCACATTTCTCAAAGAAGGATGAACAAGCTAGTGAGAGAATGCATGTTTGACTTGTCTGACATAAAATCTATACTTACCCGTGAGTCCTGTCTGAAAAGAAAAATGACCAAGACTCCATTCGATGGAAACGTGGAACGTGTGCATGGTCTATTGGATTTGATCCACACAGACGTTTGTGGCCCGCTAAGTGTTAGCACAAAATATGGGCAATCCAACTTCATTACCTTTACTGATGACCATTCGAGGTATGGGTGTGTTTATTTGATAAAATACAAATCTGAAGCATTTGAAAGGTTCAAAGAATTCAGATCTGAAGTAGAAAATCAGCTAGAAAGAAGTATTAAGGCATTTCGATCTGATCGAAGTAGAGAATACTTGAGTGCTGAATTTTTGGGTTATCTAAAAGAGAATGTGATTCTCTTACAGTGGACTCCACCAGCAACACCACAATTGAATGGTGTTTCTGAATATTGTAAGCGAACCTTGTTGGACATGGTTCGATCAATGATGAGATTCACTGAATTGCCTACATTGTTTTGAGGCTTTGCGCTTGAAACCGCGACAATGTTGTTGAATAATGTCTATACTAAGGCAGTGGATAAAACACCATATGAGATATGGATGGGAAAAACTCTCAAATATTCTTACATGAGAATATGGAGATGTCCTGCTTACGTGAAGCAGACAGTGGGAGACAAATTGGATAGTAGATCCACTTTGTGCTACTTTGTAGGATATCCAAAGAATTCTGTTGGATATTATTTCTATCATCCAAATGAAGCAAAATGTTTGTTTCATGAAATGCCACCCTTTTGGAAAAGGAGTTTTTATTAGATAGAAAAGGTAAGATGATAGAACTTGAAGAAATTCAAGACACTCCCTCAACTATAGTAGTTGAACCTAATCCCTGACAACCAGTAGTTGAAGTACAAGCTCCTAGAAGGTCTGATAGGGTTATTAGACCACCTGCAAGATATATGCTTATTCATGAACAAGGCCATGATGAGTCTTGTGTTGGATGTGATCCAATGAATTTCAAAAGGGCAATATCTGACACTGATTCAACCAAATGGCTTGAAGCCATGCAGTCATAAATGGACTCTATATATTCAAACCAAGTCTGGACATTGGTGGATCAACCTGAGGGAATCGTTCCCATAGGGTGCAAATGGATCTACAAAAGAAAGCTTGGGGCGAATGGGAAGGTAGTGACCTTCAAAGCAAGACTGGTTGCAAAAGGTTATACTCAAAGACAAGGAGTTGACTATGAGGAAACTTCTTCACCAGTTGCAATGTTTAAGTCCATTAGAATACTACTAGCCATAGCATCATGGTATGACTATGAGATTTGGCAAATGGATGTAAAGACTGCATTCCTCAATGGAGACATCAAAGAAGAAATTTATATGTCTCAACCCGAGGGATACACATCAGTAGGAAGTGAGCATAAGGTATGCAAACTTCAGAGATCAATATATGGTCTGAAGCAGGCATCAAGGAGTTGGAACCTCAGATTTGATAGCACTATCAAAGAGTTTGGTTTTGCTAAGAATCCTGAGGAACCATGTGTGTACAAAAAGGTTAGTGGGAGTGTAGTGACACTCCTATTACTTTATGTTGATGATATCCTGATCATTAGGAATGATGTAGGATTACTGCAATCAACTAAAATATAATTAGCCAGTAAATTCTCCATGAAAGATAATGGTGAAACATCCTACGTATTGGGAATACAAATCTATAGAGATAGATCAAAGAGGATGCTCGGACTCACCCAAGCCACCTATATCGATATCATTGTAAAACGGTTCTCTATGGAAGAGTCCAAGAGAGGATACTTACAAATGTGTCATGGTATTACTCTATCTAAAGCTTTGTGTCCCAAAACTGATGAAGAGATAGAGATGATGACACGTATTCCATATGCGTAAGCTATTGGTAGTATCATGTATGGTATGATATCGACACGTCCTGATGTTGCTTACGCTTTGAGTGTTACAAGCAGATATCAGGCGAACCCTGGTCCAATGCATTGGAAGGCCGTGAAAGATATTCTGAAGTACTTGAGAAGGACTAAGAACTTGTTCATGGTCTATGGGGGTGGAGAATTGAAATTGGAATGCTACACGGATTCTAGCTTCCAATGTGACGTAGATGATTCGAAATCGACCTCTGATTTTGTATTCATGCTATATGGTGCGGCTGTCTCTTGGAAAGGTTCCAAGCAAGACACCGTTGCGGATTCCACCACTGAAGCTGAATACATTGTTGCATCTGATGCAGCCAAAGAGGTAGTTTGGATGAGGAATTTTGTCCAAGAGTTGGGCGTTATTCCTAATGGTGTTGATCCAGTCCCATTGTACTGGGACAACACTGGTGCCATTGCGCAAGCAAAGGAACCAAGGTCTCATCAGCGATCCAAACATGTACTGAGGAAGTTCCACGTCATACGGGAGATAGTGGGAAGAGGAGACATATAAGTCGAAAGACTCCCCTCTGCAGATAATGTTGCTGATCCACTTTCAAAGCCCTTGCCAGGACCATTGTTTGAAAATCATCGCGAAGCAATGGAATTAAGGGTAGTTGGCTCTAGGGCAAGTGGGAGATTGTTAGAGTATATGCCCTGCAAGCCAACGGTTGGCTAGGGAATTTATTGACTCAAGTGTAATAAACAGTCTTTATTTTAATATAATTTATTTTTTAATGATTTCGTTATACTTTATCTGTATACCCATGCAAGCAGCATAGATAAAGTCCTTGATTATGCTTTAATACAAATGAATCGTAATTCGATGTTGAAACTCATTTGTAAACACTGCATATTCTAAATTCGTTCCTAGTCGATTCAGCCGCCTAAAACATGGATAAAGGTCGCTTGAGCTCGAGACTAGCATCTGTGATGTTGTGTACTGCGTTTCTTGGTAAGGGCATAGAGATGTCCAAACATACAGATGGGTAGTCATATGATGATTATACCGAACAACCCTCCCTCGGACTTTCCAAGTGGTTATCATTCATCGAGAGGATAAGTCCGTGGTTATGATTGTACACCATTAGTCCTTATGACCCGGGACAACACTGAGGCTCTATATGCTAGGGCTGTGCTTTGACTCGTTTACCGGCTCCAGGAGAGTCATCAGGTGGCGAGGTTGGGTACAGTCGCGACACATATAGGAGCCAGTGCATTGTAGTCGGGGATTCACCGCTCACCTACGGGTGTGGATATCCTATGTGATCTAATGAAATAATAGTGCATGGAATCTCTGGCCAGAGTATGAGATGTACGTTAGAGAAAGAGTTCTCAAATAGTACACACGATGCCACTATTATAGTTATCACATAGTTATCGAATTATTATGCAACCCTCGATGAACCAATGGTTGCAGATTCGATCGGGATATATGAGATGAAGGGACCGTACTGTACGTTAATCATAATCGACTGGTTCTTGCAGGCACTATCAGTGATACCTAGGGGATCATGGGGCGATGCTACTAGACGCTCTTACCATGATCCGATGGGTGCAATCAGAAATGAGTTCTGACATTCTTGATCAAAGTGTTGATGAAAAGAATGGGGCTGACTAGGGTAAGCCCAAATAAAGGATTATGTCCTGAATCACAAAGAGTTGTGAACCCACGGCTAGCTGTATCCCTGAACCATTGAGGGTCACAAAAGCACTGGATCGTTTGTTCCCGTTGAGAGAATAAATTCAAGGAGTTGAATTTATATTATATAGTAAATTCAAGGAGTTGAATTTATGATAATTAAATTTTGAGAGAATAAATTCAAGGAGTTGAATTTATAAAATTTGAGAATTTAATTTATTAAACTCAAATGTTGGGTTTATTAAATATTAAATTTTGGAGGTGATAAAAATTCAAAGAGTTGAATTTATAATTTAAATAATAAATTCAAATGTTGAATTTATAATGTATTTAATTTATTAAGCTCAAGAGTTAAGTTGATTAATTAATAAATTAAATATGGTGGATAATATGTTTAATGGGCTTGTAGGAGTACAAGTCCAACATAATAAATAATTAAAGTTTAATGGGCTATGATTAAATTAATTAAACTAGTTGGACTAGTCCAATTAATTAAATCAAGTTCATTAATGTTAATTATGTAATTAGGGTTTAATTAATTATAAATAATACATTGAAAGTTAAAACCCTAAAACCTACCACCCAAAAACAAACGTGAGCCTCCACTCATAGAAAAGAAAAATCGGCCACCTCAATTTCAAAGAGGAATTGTTGTGCCATCTCTCAATTTTTCTTCTCCTACGCAAAATATCTTCCAAATATTCTAGTGCTATTTGGAAGAGGAACAAATCTTCTGGTCGTGGACTTAATAGAAGAAGATCGAAGAAAGTTCGTAGGGATTTACAACAAGAGCTACGTCCGCTAATACCGGTGTAGTTGGAGTCACGTGAATTATCCAAAGGTATAATAATTCTAACACCCTATGAATGTTTGATTAAAATCATACGAGCGTCCAAACAGTCTTGAATGTCAAGATTTAAAATTTTTAAAACTTCCGCTGCGTTTGGGCGTTTGGAAAACTCGGATCCAACATGAAGATAGCGCACCTCCCATTGGAGCATCTCCCCTGCGCCAAAATGGCGTGAAACACCAATTTGGCGCAGGGTTGGAGATGCCCTAAAGAATGATACAAAGTTAATACCCGATTTTGACAATGCAAAGGATAAAAAAATGTCAAGATATAGACTTACAATACAAAAATTGTAATTCTTTTTATTAAATTTTAATTATTTTCACTAAGTATTAACATGACACCAAATGCATTTGCAAAACATGTTACTGTCCTAATAATCATATTTTGACCTAATAATCATATTTTGACGAGTTACATGACCAAAAGTTTAAATAGACCAACTTACATAACAAATTTTGCCAATTTTCCCTTGAAGTAAGCTCCAAAGCATATAATTTCAATATCGACGGATATACTGCTTAAAAAGACTTGATTATTTTCTACATTCCCCGAAATATAGGCGTAAATAAAATTCGAAATCAAGAAGTTAGTGGAAGACACTATGGGTTACTTATTTGCAAAGTACTTCAGTTGATTTCTTCACGGTGAACAAAAGGGTTTTCGATCATGTGGCACATATATGATATCCATCAAGCACACAATGTATATATCAGTCAGTGTCTTGAACCCGGCCCCGAGAATGAGATCCATGTACTTCGAAGAGAAAATTATTTCAAATTTTGATCTGGTACATTAATTTTTAATTTTCGAGATGACAAATGCTTTTTTCTCTTACGATTTGAACAGCTCAAGAATCAAATAATGCCATCAGTGATTTGAGTTTATTTGAATACATCAAAGTTCATACAAACATGAAGGGAACGTAGAGAGATAATGAGCAAAGTCATGAAATAATGAAGAAGTGGTAAGAACCGCCAAAAAATCATAAGAAAATAAGATCGGGAGAAAAAAATGCAATACACATCTCGCACAAATTCTAATGAAGAAGTGGTAAGAACCGCCAAAAAATCAAAAGAAAATAAGAATCTGCAGAAAAAAATACAATACATATCTCGCACAAATTTAACAACTCCATGCAGAAAATCTTAGTCATAGTCCATACATTCATTTTATATTTTTCTTCCAGATTTTTCTGGCATTGAGAATATTTTTTAGTCATATTTAGCACTAGTTTATTATAATTTCATGTTGTTTAATTTTCGACTGATTTTTAGGTATACAATCATGTTGAGATTTTATTTCATTAAATTACCTTGTATTATCTTTAGTAATTGCATAGAAGATTTAACAAACGATCAAGTTAGGAATCCATTAACATTTAAATTTTAAAAGTTAGATTATTCATTATTTTCACACAATTTGATGCTTATCTTCAAGAAATAACTGCAAACAATATCTTTATTTACATAGACAATGAAGGTTTCATTCGTACAGTAGTATCAAAACCATGATAAATCATATTTGAAAGAATCTCGAATCACAGTCATTCCAGTTAGTCTGTTCTAAATTAAATCCTAAAAATCATTATTAGTATACAAACAAAACACAAAATTGAACAAGTAATTATCCTTAATAGTTGTAATAGGATCAATATCAGATAGAAAAAATCTAGAGCATCGTCGAAGGGTTGCTTCGATCCTAATGTTAGAGTAGGTGCCTAGCAAGCTAACTTCTGGCTCGGACTTTTATTGACTCTGTAAAAACAATCTTTATTTTAATAATATTTTACGATTTCATTCGATTATGGCATTATACTTTATCTGTATACACATGCAAGTTGCATAGATAAAGTCCTTGAATATACAATAGGTACCATGAGGTCTGCTGTAATGCCCGAGAATTATCGAATTGATAAACCAAGATTATTAATCTTCGTTAACGTGAGACTCGGAAGATATGAGAATGCATGAAATGCAATGAGGGAAGGAAAGACTTGAGAAACCAGGTGTGGCATGATCAGAAACCAGAATTTAGAAATTTGCACAACCGCACCCGCGGTGCTAGCACGACCGCACCCGCGGTGCATGTGCAGAAAATGAAGTACAAATCCCGTAGATACACCGCACCCGCGGTATTAGACGGAGCGCACCCGCGCTGATGACACCGCACCCGCGGTCTTGCAAGAAGCGCACCCGCGGTATGAGCTGCCGAGAGAATGGCTAGGATCACTGACCGACGATTTCGGTTGGGATTAATTCTAGCAAGCGGACTAGGTCAAGTTATAGTAATTGGACAGACGTCCAAGTATCGATCCCACAGAGACTATTATTTAATTACTAAGATTCGATTATTTTATTTAATCTAGGCAAACAATAAAGAGTGATTTGATTTTTAATTCAACTACGTAAATTTTAAACTAAGTTATGCAAATTTAATGGCTAAATCGAATATCAGAGAGGCTTAGAACTTGGGATTTTCAAATTTAAATAGGATGACCGGGAACACACGACGGTAACAAACTTTGATTAAAATCATGCACTGGAATTATTTAACCACAAATTATTCAACATCACGATGCAATTCCCTGATTTAATCATAAATCTATTTCTAGAATTTATAATCCTATTTTTATTTAACAGTTCAATTATTTCTAATTGAATTTAATTAAACAAAAACGCATTTAACAATGAATGAATTACAGCTGTCGCCTAAAATCGCACACTGAAACCGAATACTATTTCTAGTCGGTTTAACCGTGTGTTGATCAATATTTTCGAAGCTAAACTCAATCTGTTCTCTTTCGAGTCAAGATTGAACGACAAACATGCAAATAATTGGCCAGATTAAAAGCACGAAATTTATACGAATATTAATCAATAACAGGGAACAAGTTTATAAATCAAATACTTCAATGAATAAATAGAAATCAAACGTTTGTCCCGTATCGTGGTCCCGATCACAAAAGAAAACTACTCCATAAATTCAAGACTAAAATCAAATTTAAATGTTGAATTCATGTCTGAAAATAAGAAATTAAAAAGAAGAGAGATTCTCAATGATGGCGCGCGGATCTTGCGTGTAAATTGCGTTGTCTTTCGCCCACGTTGTCGCCGTCTTTTCCGGGTCGCAAATCTTCCCTTCTTCTCCAAAAGTCGGCCGCCTCTTCGAATATTCAACCCCCCTTTTGTTTTGTCTTTTTCCTTTTTATTCTTCTTCCAAATCTCGAGCAAATCTTCGCCAAATTCATCATCCGATATCATGGACACGGACCCCGTGCTTGCATCCGGGCAAGGGTCCGTGTAGACTCTGCCTCAAAATTCTTCCGGAATGGTGGACACGGACCCCGTGCCTGGGTCCGTCCAGGGGTCCGTGTAGACTCTGGATTTTTCTTCTCTGGATGATGACAAGCACGGACCCCGGATATAGGTCTGGCAAGGGGTCCGTGTAGACTCTGTTATTTGTCTTCCTTTGGCGTATGAGGCACGGACCCCGTGCAGGGGTCCGTTTACAGGTCCGTCTACACTCTGCTTTTCTCTTCTTTGGAGATTGCTGCACACTGACCCTTACACGGGGTCCGTGTAAGGGTCTGTGTCTGGACTTCATATCTTCTTCCTATTTTTCCGGGTATTTCTGATGTGGCATTGCGGAGTTTGACTTTTCTCTCATTTCGTTGGCTTTCGCCCTCTCTTGGTCAAACCTACAAATAGCCAAAATTAATCGAATTAAGCGCGAAACTCGGAATAAAATTGCCAGATAAGCACGAATGCGACAAAATATAATCCCAAAAACGCTATATAATTCGTGCTTATCAACTCCCCCACACTTAACCTTTGTTCGTCCTCGAACAAATCAGAGAAAAATAAAGATGAGAAATATTTCAGATTCAGAACTCTAGAGACACAATCAAAACTTCTCAATTTGTCAAATTCTTTCACCCCCGGTCAGAAGATCATGCTTCGCATATCACAAGACTCGCTTTCGTTGCAATTTAAGATTCAAACATTTACCCAGTAAGGATCAACAGAACAAGATGTGTGTAGTGTGTAGGTCAGACTCGTACTCATCTTCAGCTACTTGGTTTCATGATCACTTATTTTTTTTTTATTTGTTATCGAAACGCCCCATATGCTTGACTTTCATACCCCTCTCTACTAAATGTTGAACGACAGTGACTTGGTTAATAGGTCTTTTTAAGCTTATAACGTAAGGCCAAGGCTCACGGCTACAATAAAAGATAGGGAATCAAAAGTGAGATACAATAAACATTATTCCTGTATCACATTCATTCAACTTTCGACTCGTCAACAGTTATTGTCTTTTCATCAATTCCAGAGCTCTAGCGTCTCCTTTTCTTTCTCATTGTCCATCAACTTTCACCCATAGAATTTTGTTTCGGGTGCTTTCAACACTATACATTTTCCTCCTCTTTTTTTTTTTTTTTTTTTTTTTTTTTTTTTCATGAATAAAAATTCATCGATTCCTTCACACATAATTTTTCAATCCATTGGAGTAAAACATTTCAATGTGCACAGGAGTTTTATTTTTCTCACATGTAGGTAGGAAAAAGTGTATAGGCTATGATTCAGGTAGTTGATGTGGGATATTGAATAACCGACGAATGGGGGCTAACTGTGTGTCATACCATTCGATTTTTTCAGGCTCAAAAGGGGTTACTAGGGGCAATGAATGATGTATCGGTCAGGCTTGAAAGGCTCAAACGGTTCAAAGATCGCCTAAATCATCCCTAAGTCACCATCGTTCGTATTTTCGCTTCGAGGGCTAATCAGACAAGTTCTAGGGATCGTTGTTCGATTTCTCTTTTTCTTTTTGTTTTTTTTTTTTTGATTTTTTTTTTTTTTTTTTTTTTTTTTTTTTCATTTCACCAATTCACTATCAACGAGTAAAAGTTTGACCTCGTGCATTGAACAAAATGTTGATACAAAACTGGTTCATGTCTGGCCCTCTCCTTGAAACTACGACTCATCTCATTCAATACTAGGCACAAAACCATTTTCCGGGTGATCCAAAATCTAACAAATTAATCCGATTATTAAGTGAAACAAGAGTTCTTTGTCTAAAAATAGTCTCCTCCTACGTTAAAAGTGATGTTCAGTGTTGTGCAACGATGTGTAACAAGACTGACCCACCCCCACACTTTGAACTTGACACTGCCCTCAGTGTAAAACAATATAAAATGAACTATCTAATATGTGAAAACAGAAACACTTCCCTGGTCAGATGTCGAGTACGTGGTGAAAAGAGGTAGAGATCGGCAAGTCCTGGTCTGTTCGAGATTTTGAGATCGGTCGCCCTGCTAAATTTTCCCACACCTGATAAATTCCACCGCCAGTAGATAAATTACCTGCACCACCAATCACTGAGATTAACTCATCAACTAAATACATAAAACAAAAATAAAGAAAACGAAAATAAAACAGGAAACGAAAACTAAAAATAAACACTGGGTTGCCTCCCAGTAAGCGCTAAATTCATTGTCTATAGCTTGACTACGGAGAAGCATCCCTCAAATAGCGGCTTCCGCCCATAGTAAATATCATACAATATTACATATGGGTCTTGGTTATATGTGCCCTCAAGCTTGGCATGATATTGACATTGTAGGCTCGTCACTCCAACAACACTCATGTATGAGTTCAGCTCCTTCGACTTGAGTTCTTCTACATCCTCCAACTTCTCTTCTGCCTTATCATCGCATAGGAATTCCTCGAAGAATTTTTCTTTCGTCTTTGAGATCGGTCTGCCTGCTTCCAGGTACTGCATGTATTCCTTAACATCCTCAGTTTCCAACTTTCCTGGACATGAATTAGTCAAGCAAATTCCTAAAGGATCTTCACCTATCAATTCCTGCGAACCACACTCAACAAGTTCGTCAGTAGCATCAATTCTAAAACAGTTAGATGTATCATTAGGATATTTGATGGACTGAAAAACATTAAACACCACACTCTCATCATTCAATCTCAACACCAACTCACCCTTTTGTACATCTATCAGAGCTTTTCCCGTGGCTAAAAACGGTCTTCCTAAAATAAGAGGAATCTCACGATCCTCTTCCATATCTAACACCACAAAGTCCACTGGGAAAATAAACTTATCAACCTTCACCAACACATCCTCCACAACTCCCCTAGGATATTTAATTGACCTATCAGCTAACTGTAGGGAAATTGTAGTTGGTTTCACCTCACCTATTTTCAACTTCTCAAAACATGAATATGGCATCAAGTTAATGCTTGCGCCTAAGTCACACAACGCTTTATTAAAATTCGAAGTTCCAATAGTACAAGGGATAGAGAAACTACCTGGATCCTTAAGCTTCGGAGGGAGTTTATTTTGTAAAATTGCAGAACATTCCTCCGAAAGCTTAACTGTCTCAAAATCTACCAATTTCCTCTTGTTTGATAAAATTTCTTTAAGAAACTTTGCATAGGAAGGCATTTGAGCTAAAGCTTCTGCAAACGGGATATTTATGTGCAGCTTTTTGAAAATCTCAAGAAATTTTGAAAATTGAGTATCCAGTTGCAGTTGCTTTGCTCTTTGGGGAAACGGGAGTGAATTAATATCAATATGAGAGTTCGAGTTTAGAGACTTACCTTTCTCCCTTGCGTTCTCGGACCTTTGCTTTGATGACTCCTTCTCCTTCGCATAGTTATCGACATCAACCACCTCTTGCTTTATGGGAGACGTCACCGTGACTGCATGGACACCTTTAGGATTCTTTTCCGTGTCACTAGGTAGTGAACCCGGAGCTCGTGTGGCCATCTGTGTCGCTAGCTGTCCTAGTTGAGTCTCCACTCTTTGCATCATGGCATCATGGTTTTGCCATCTCATCTCGTTCCCGGCTATGTATTTGGCAAGCATATCCTCGAGATTCGACTTGCTCTCTTGTGGCTTGAAACTGGGTGGCATTGAAGGTCCAGCACCTTGCGGTGGTTGAGGTGGCTGTTGAGGAGGTCTTTGCTGTGTAGGATGTTGTGGCGGATTAAAAACTAGTGGCTCAACAGCAGTTTCAGGTTGCCTCCATCCAAAATTCGGATGATTTCTCCAGCCCGGATTATACGAGAAACTGTATGGGTTATATTGTGGAGGACCTTGGTTTCCCACATAATTCACCGAGTCCCCCCCAAAGCACTGTATTCCCTCACAAGACATATCCGGCATGAATGGCATGTCACAAGATGGACCACCAACTAATTCAGCATTTCCTTGGATCTGATTCACTGACTTGACTGGTATTGACTTCTGCGCTTGTAACTGTGCCATCTGATGTGTCAATCCATCAAGTTTCGCTGTAATTGCTGCCAGAGCATCCATTTCCAAGAATCCTACTTTCTTCTCCCTGCGGTTTTCTTGCCAACCCACATTGCTCTCGGCCATATTGGATATGATTTCAAGTGCTGCAGTCGGCGTTTTTCGATATAAGCTCCCATTTGCTGCCGCATCGAGCATAGATCTCACAGAAGGATCCACCCCATAATAGAATGTCTCCACTTGCTGGCCAGTTGAAAAACCATGTCTCGGGCACATTCTCAACATCTTTTTAAATCTTGCCCATGCTGAATTCAGTGACTCCCCATCTCTCTGCCTGAAGGATGTGATCTCATTCCGCAATTGTGTAATTTTAGTTGGGGGAAAGTACCTATGCAAGAATACCTCAACCAATCCATCCCAAGTAGTGATGGAACCAGCTGGCAGATCACGAAGCCATTCCATAGCGTCTCCCTGCAGGGAGAATGGAAATAATCTGAGTCGAATGGCGTCGGTACTCACCCCATTGCACTTAATCGTATCACAAATCGACAGAAAATTCTCCAGATGTGCATTGGGATCTTCAGAAGGTGCTCCTCCAAATTTGACTTGAAGTTGGATCATCTGGATGATGCCTGGCTTAAGTTCGAATGTATTCGCCTGAATTGTAGGGCAGATGATACTAGAACCATAACCTCCAAATGCTGGTCGATGAAGCTCCATCAATGTACGGTTATCCTCTTCTCCGGCCATTTCCTCAACTTCTGGTTTACGGTCTATTTCGGATTCTGCTTCAGATTCGAATTCCAGAGTCAAGTTGTTGTTCCTTCGGGCTCTGCGGATACTGCGGAGAGTGCTTTCAATCTCAAGATCAAGTGGCACTAGATTCCTGACGTCTTGAGCACGGCTCATATAACACGAGCTAGCCCCTGAAATCAAAAGTTTAAGTGCACGATTTAAGCTCCAAGAGAGAATATAATAAGAAAAACTGAAACAAAATTAATTAAAATACTAAAGAATAGAATAACTGAAAAATTTAAAACTAAGAATAAAAGCCTAGTCTCAAACAAATAATTTATCCTAATATTAAATAAATAGTCCCCGGCAACGGCGCCAAAAACTTGACCGACGATTTCGGTTGGGATTAATTCTAGCAAGCGGACTAGGTCAAGTTATAGTAATTGGACAGACGTCCAAGTATCGATCCCACAGAGACTATTATTTAATTACTAAGATTCGATTATTTTATTTAATCTAGGCAAACAATAAAGAGTGATTTGATTTTTAATTCAACTACGTAAATTTTAAACTAAGTTATGCAAATTTAATGGCTAAATCGAATATCAGAGAGGCTTAGAACTTGGGATTTTCAAATTTAAATAGGATGACCGGGAACACACGACGGTAACAAACTTTGATTAAAATCATGCACTGGAATTATTTAACCACAAATTATTCAACATCACGATGCAATTCCCTGATTTAATCATAAATCTATTTCTAGAATTTATAATCCTATTTTTATTTAACAGTTCAATTATTTCTAATTGAATTTAATTAAACAAAAACGCATTTAACAATGAATGAATTACAGCTGTC